>NC_041220.1:137716782-137722412 GCF_002837175.3 Physeter macrocephalus | reverse complement strand
GAGGCCACAGCAGTGAGAGGCCCGCATATTGCAAAAAAAAAAAAGAGTACTACAAGCAACTCTATGCCAATAAAATGGACAACCTGGAAGAAATGGACAAATGCGTAGAAAGGTATAACCTTCCAAGACTGAACCAGGAAGAAATAGAAAATATGAACACACCAATCACATGTAATGAAATTGAAACTGTGATTAAAAATCATCCAACAAACAAAAGTCCAGGACCACATGGCTTCACAGGCAAATTCTATTAAACATTTAAAGAAGAGCTAACACCTCTCCTCAAACTCTTCCAAAAAATTGCGGAGGAAGGAACACTCCCAAACTCATTCTATGGTACCACCATCACCCTGATACCAAAACCAGACAAAGGTATCACAAAAAAAGAAAATTACAGGCCAATATCACTGATGAACATAGACACAAAAATCCCCAACAAAATACTAGCAAACCAAATCCAACAATACATTAAAAGGATCATACACCATAATCAAGTGGGATTTACCCCAAGGATGCAAGGATTCTTCGATATATGCAAATCAGTCAATGTGATACACCACTTCAACAAACTGAAGAATAAAAACCACATGATCATCTCAATAGATGCAGAAAAATCTTTTGACAAAATTCAACACCCATTTATGATAAACATTCTCCAAAAACTGGGTATAGAGGGAACCTACCTCAACATAATAAAGGCCATATATAACAAACCCACGGCAAACATCATTTTCAATGGTGAAAAACTGAAAGCATTTCTTCTAAGATCAGGAACAAGACAAGGATGTCCACTCTCGTGGACATCTGCCACTTAATATTGTTTGGTATCGTTGTATGTAAAGTGAGATTTAACGTGTTAGATAAATCAAAATTGTACTTCCAAAATTTGGCACAAATTACTGCATAATAAAAGTAGAAAACGTAATTATCCAGGATATTTAAAAATAGTAAATAGTAAAATATTTTAAAATATCCTGTGTTCATAATCTATATTTATAGAGTACCACCTTTCAATCTGTAATAGTTTTGGTCAAAAACAGTAATTTCTGTGAACTGAAATGAATTGTAAATTTGAGAATTAGTTGTAGTATTTTATATTTCTAATTTCTTTTGGACATCACTGGTCCTCATAACAAGTGAAGAATGCTGTTTTTCAAATAAGTATAAGTATATTTAAACAAATAAACAAGTATATTTAACAAAATATATTTAAGCAACACAAATTCATTTGCCAAGTTTTCTCCTTGGTGTTTAACCATAAACGGTAATAAGATAGCATATTAATCATCTGCTCTTTATGAGTGTGATTGATGAAATTACCTGACAACGGTAGTTATATTTTTATATGTGTCAGGAATGTGTGTGTACGCATGTTTCTTTGTGTGCTAATGGATGTATGTAAGACTATTTTATAAGCTGTTTCAAAATCAAATGAGCATCAATAGCCCTTTCTAGGGAACATAAACTGCAACCCATTCCACAACTAATCATATGCTCATATTGCAAGCACTCTGCTCTATCTAGAACAATAGAATTAAACACAGTGATTACATTTTTTTTTTTTAATTTAAGACTTAGTTTTTTAGAGCAGTTTTAGGTTCACAGAAAACTTGTTAAGAGATTTCCCATATACCTCATGCTCCCACACATGCATAGCCTCCCCCATTATTGACATCTCCTAACAGAATGGTACATTTCTTATAATTGATGCACCTACATTGACTCATTATAATCACCTAAAGTCCATAGTTTACATTGAGGTTCAATCTTGGTGTTGTACATTCTATGGATTTGGACAAATGTATAATGACATGTTTCCATCATTATGGTATGATGCAGAGTATTTCCACTGACCTAAGAATTCTCTATGCTCCAACCAAACCTGAAGCTACCCATAAAATATAGATTTAAATTAAGTAATATTATGTACATTTAAGCAAATTGTTAGTAATCATAACAAAAAATATATTTTGACAGTCTGTGAAATTTAGATTTTCTTAAAGAAGTTAATAAAATGTATCTAATAATTTCTTTCCTATGGGAAAACCAAAAGTCTAACAAATAAGAACTAGTAAGAGTTTAGCGATAGGCCCAGTGTTCCTTGATTTTGAGGCATGTTGGTAAAGAAGTATTTTATAACATCTTACCTATAACAGACCAAGACTCTCTTAAACAAAGTTCTCCCAAAATACTATCAAATGATGAAATATAGGTAAAATGAGGAATTAAAACATCATCAAGTATGTCAAATGAAATTAGTAACAAATACAATCATTTGTGGAAATTATTCTATTTTCTTTGATCATTCAAATTTTAAATGATAAAATGCTTAATTTCAAATTAGTTTGGAATTGCCCTATTGTTGAATTTCGGCTCCTATTTAGTAAATATGGTAGTTCCAGAAACAAACGTTAGGCCAAGAAGTAGGGTTTTTAACTTGAACTCATCTTAAATAAAGTTTTACTTTTTCTATATAACTAGATATTTAATCAGTTGCTTTCCCTATATTTATTTTAAATTCCTTTATGTTCTTTTGTTGGAAAAAATATATTTTATTAAGGGAATAATTTATACCAGAATCTCTCCTAATAAGAGATGAATCCAATCAAAGGTTATAATTAACATTTCAGATCCTTTCATTTTAGCCCAATTTACAGATTCTTTTATTTTAGCCCATTTACAGCATAAACCCAATTCATTTTTTGAAGAAATTCACCTAATGCTAAATTGGGGTGTGAATTTTAGAAATGACAAATTAATCTGTCTGCATTTACTCCTTGGAAGCTCCAAATGCATGGTAAGCAATACCTTAGATTACTTTTTATTAGCTCATAAATAGGGAGGACAATATAATTTCACCTGACACTAGTGGAAGAGGACACTATTATTTTTAAGTGAGAATATAAGAATCAATGATATTGGTGATACATATAAAACACATTTTATTAGAAATTCATTTTGGAATTCAGCATTATTAGGAAAAAGTATATGCACTGAATAAGGTATGTTCTTATGGTTTTACTAGGCAAACTTTATATATTTTCATCAGAATATTTACATTTTTCTCATGATAGTGGAATGACCCATGTATACTGGTCTTCATCCACAATTTGGAGGCCAGTGAAAAGAAAACAGCATAACTGAGAAATAATACTAAGAAATGTTTGCCTAGTTGTGCATTGTAATGACACATAACCTTTTCTAAGAAAAAAAAAAGACAGTATTTCGAAGTTTCCTATATTTATTTATTTTTTCTTTGTTGAAGAGTATGCTTTATTTTTTATTTCTTTACACCTTTATTGGAGTATAATTGCTTTACAATGGTGTGTTAGTTTCTGCTTTATAACAAAGTGAATCAGCTATACATATACATATATCACCATATCCTCTCCCTCTTGTGTCTCCCTCCCAGCCTCCCTATCCCACCCATCTAGGGGGTCACAAAGCACTGAGCTAATCTCCCTGAGCTATGTGGCTGCTTCCCACTAGCTATCTATTTTATATTTGGTAGTGTATATATATATGTCCATGACACTCTCTCACTTCATCCCAGCTTACACTTCTCCCACCCTGTGTCCTCAAGTCCATTCTCTACGTCTCCAAATTTATTCTTCTCCTGATGCAAGGTTTTTTAGAACTTTTATTTATTTATTTTTTTAGATTCCATATATATCTGTTGGCATACAGCATTTCTTTTTCTCTTTCTGACTTATTTCACTCTGTGTGACAGTCTCTATGTCCATCCACCTCACTACAGATAACTCAATTTCGTTTCCTTTTAAGGCTAATATTCCATTGGATATATGTGCCACATCTTCTTTATCCATTCATCTGTCAATGGACACTTAGGTTGCTTCCATGTGTTGGCTATTGTAAGTAGTGCTGCAATGAATATTGTGGTACATGACCCTTTTTCAATTATGGTTATCTCAGGGTATATGCCCAGTAGTGGGATTGCTGGGTCGTATGATAATTCTATTGTTAGATTTTTAAGGAACCTCCATACTGTTCCCCATAGTGGCTGTATCAATTTACATTCCCACCAACAGTGCAAGAGGGTTCCTTTTTCTCCACACCCTCTCCAACATTTATTGTTTGTACATTTTTTGATGATGGACATTCTGACTGGTGTGAGGTGATAACTCACTGTAGTTTGTATTTGCATTTCTCTAATGATTAGTGATGGATGTTGAACAACCTTTCATGTGTTTGTTGGCAATATGTATATCTTCTTTGCAGAAATGTCTATTTAGATCTTCCACCCATTTATGGATTGGGTTGTTTGTTTTTTTGATATTGAGCTGCATGAGCTGCTTGTAAAATATGGAGATTAATCCTTTGTCAGTTGCTTCATTTGCAAATATTTTCTCCCATTCTGAGGGTTGTCTTTTCATCTTGTTTATGGTTTCCTTGGTTGTGCAAAAGCTTGTAAGTTTCAGTAGGTCCCATTTGTTTATTTTTGTTTTTATTTCCCTTACTCTAGGAGGTGGGTCAAAAAGAACCATGCTGTGATTTATGTCATAGAGTGTTCTGCCTAAGCATTCCTGTAAGAGTTTTATAGTGTCTGGCCTTACATTTACGTCTTTAATCCATTTTGAGTTTATTTTTGTGTATGGTGTTAGGGAGTGTTCTAATTTCATTCTTTTACATGTAGCTGGCCAGTTTTCCAAGCACCATTTATTGAAGAGGCTGTCTTTTCTCCATTGTATATTCTTGCCTCCTTTATCAAAAATAAGGTGACCATATGTGAGTGGGTTTATCTTTGGGATCTCTATCCTGTTCCATTGGCCTATATTTCTGGTTTTGTGCCAGTACCATACTGCCTTGATTACTGTAGCTTTGTAGTATACTCTAAAGTCTGAGAGCCTGATTCGTCCAGCTCCATTTTCCTTTCTCAAGATTGCTTTGGCTATTGAGGGTCTTTTGTGTTTCCATACAAATTGTGCAATTTTTTCGTTCTACTTCTGTGAAAAATTCCATTGGTAGTTTAATATGGACTTCATTGAATCTGTTGATTGCTTTGGATTGTATAGTCATTTTCACAATGTTGATTCTCCCAATCCAAAAACATAGTATATATTTCCATCTTTTGTATCATCTTTAATTTCTTTCATCAGTGTCTTATATTTTTCTGCATACAGGTCTTTTGCCTCCATAGGTAGGTTTATTCCTAGGTATTTTATTCTTTTTGTTGCAATGGTAAATGGGAGTGTTTCCTTAATTTCTCTTTCAGATTTTTCAACATTAGTGTATAGGAATGCAAGTGATTTCTATATATTAATTTTGTATCCTGCTACTTTACCAAATTCATTATTTAGCTCTAGTACTTTTCTGGTAGTGTATTTAGGGTCCGCTATGTATAGTATCATGTCATCTGCAAACAGTGACAGCTTTACTTCTTTTCTGATTTGGATTCATTTTATTTCTTTTTCTTCTCTGATTCCTGTGGATGAAACTTCCGAAACTATGTTGAATAATAGTGGTGAGAGTGGACAACCTTGTCTTTTTCCTGATCTTAGAGGAAATGGTTTTAGTTTTTCACCATTGAGAACGATGTTGGCTGTAGGTTTGTCATATATGGCCTTTATTATGTTGAGGTAAGTTCCCTCTATGCCTACTTTCTGGAGGGT
>NC_041220.1:137714663-137716661 GCF_002837175.3 Physeter macrocephalus | reverse complement strand
GATAAGTCCCACTTGATCATGGTGTATGATCCTTTTAATGTGCTGTTAGATTCTGTTTGCTAGTATTTTGTTGAGGATTTTTGCATCTATGTTCATATTGGCCTGCAGTTTTCTTTCTTTGTGACATCTTTGTCTGATTTTGGTATCAGTGTGATGGTGGCCTTGTAGAATGAGTGTGGGAGTGTTCTTCCCTCTGCTATATTTTGGAAGAGCTTGAGAAGGATAGGTGTTAGCTCTTCTCTAAATGTTTGATAGAATTTGCCTGTGAAGCAATCTTGTCCTGGGCTTTTGTTTCTTGAAAGATTTTTTTTTAACATCTTTATTGGAGTATAACTGTTTTACAATAGTGTGTTAGTTTCTCCTTTACAACAAAGTGAATCAGTTATACATATACATATGTTCCCATATCTCTTCCCTCTTGCATCTCCCTCCCTCCCACCCTCCCTATCCCACCCCTCTCGGTGGTCACAAAGCACAGAGGGATCTCCCTGTGCTATGCGGCAGCTTCCCACTAGCTATCTAATTTACATTTGGTAGTGCATATATGTCCCTGCCACTCTCTCACTTCATCACAGCTTACCCTTCCCCCTCCCCACGTCCTCAAGTCCATGCTCTAGTAGGTCTGTGTTTTATTCCCATCCTACCACTAATCTCTTCATGACATTTTTTTTCTTAGATTACATATATATGTGTTAGCATACGGTATTTGTTTTTCTCCTTCTGACTTACTTCACTCTGTATGACAGACTCCAGGTCTATCCACCTCATTACAAATAACTCAGTTTCATTTCTTTTTATGGCTGAGTAATATTCCATTGTATATATGTGCCACATCTTCTTTATCCATTCATCTGTTGATGGACACTTAGGTTGCTTCCATGCCGTGACTGTCTTTAAATAAAAACCATTATTTCTCCTACTGGTTCCTTGGCTGCTGCTTCTGTTGTACAGATCTTCCTCAACTTACCATGGGGTTACGTCCCAGTAAACCCATGGTAAGTTGAAAATATCATAAATTGAAAATGCATTTAATACACCTGACGTGTCAAACATCACTGCTTAGCTTCACCTACATTCAGTGCACTCAGAACACCTAGGTTAGCCTATAGTTGGGCAAAATCATCTAATGCAAGGACTATTTTTTAATAAAGTGCTGACCATCTCGTGTAATTTATTGACTACTGTACTGACAAGCAGAGTGCTTGTCTGGGTCCGTGGTGGTTGCATCTATCCGCTGTCTCCTGGTGTGGTCGCGTGGCTGGTGGGGAGCTGGGGCTTTGCCACCCAGCATCAGGAGGAAGTGTCTTTCCCCATACGGTGGGCCCGAGGAAAGCTCAAAATTCAAAAGTCGAAGTAGTTTCTACTGAATGCGTATTGCTTTCGCATTACTGTAAAGTTAAAAAATCCTAAGTTGATTTTCTTACTCGTGAAAAGTATATTCAGTCACTCGGTAATACTGATTTCCGTTCAAGAACGCTATAGTCGAGTTGGAGAGAAAAGATGAACACACAGGAGGAGAGGCAAAGAATTTCCCCCTGAAAACTGGTTGGTATAGCGTGCTCTAGGATCTCAGAGGGAAAAGAATCAACAGAGGGTAGTCCTGGAGGGCTTTACGGAGGAGGTGGGAATTGAGCTTGTTCTTAGCGGATGGTTAGTATTGGAGCAGCTGGAGAGAACAGAGAGAGAGGGAAGGCGTTGAAGATGTGGAACAAGACGGATAAAGCGTGGAGGTGAGCAGAGAGCTGCGTGCTTGTCCCAGCCAATCCTGATGAACTCAAGTGATTAGTTCAGAACCGCTCCCGTGGGGGTGTCATCTCCATCCTCAAGGACCCCAGGAGTGGAGGCAGAGGACAGGTGGCGAGGAACGAGCGCAGCCCTGGGCCACGGGGAAGGTTCACCCACTGCACCCGGATGCCGAGGGGGAGGGGCTCCGAGGAGGGAGGGATGCTCAGGCGGGGACAGCGCTGCACAGATGCAGGGAATGGGGGGCGGGGCTGG
>NC_041220.1:137714128-137714653 GCF_002837175.3 Physeter macrocephalus | reverse complement strand
TAGCTCTCCTCTAAATGTTTGATAGAATTCGCCTGTGAAGCCATCTGGTCCTGGGCTTTTGTTTGTTGGAAGATTTTTAATCACACTTTCGATTTCAGTGCTTGTCATTGGTCTGTTCATATTTTCTATTTCTTCCTGGTTCAGTCTCGGCAGGTTGTGCACTTCTAAGAATTTGTCCATTTCTTCCAGGTTGTCCATTTTTTTGACATATAGTTGCTTGTACTAATCTCTCATGATACTTTTATTTCTGCAGTGTCAGTTGTTACGTCTCCTTTTTCATTTCTAATTCTATTGATTTGAGTCTTCTCCCTTTTTTTCTTGATGAGTCTGGTTAATGGTTTATCAATTTTATTTATCTTCTCAAAGAACCAGCTTTTAGTTTTATTGGTCTTTGCTATTGTTTTCTTCATTTCTTTTTCATTTATTTCAGATCTGATATTTATGATTTCTTGCCTTCTGCTAACTTTGCTGTTATTTTGTTGTTCTTCTTTCTCTAATTGCTTTAGGTGTAAGGTTAGGTTGTTT
>NC_041220.1:137712497-137714118 GCF_002837175.3 Physeter macrocephalus | reverse complement strand
ATTGCTACTCCAGCTTTCTTTTGATTTCCATTTGCATGGAATATCTTTTTCCATCCCCTCACTTTCAGTCTGTATGTGTCCCTAGGTCTGAAGTGGGTCTCTTGTAGACAGCATATATATGGGTCTTGTTTTTCTATCCATTCAGCCAGTCTATGTATTTTGGTTGGAACATTTGATCCATTTATATTTAAGGTAGTTATCAATATCTATGTTCCTATTACCATTTTCTTAATTGTTTTTATGTCTTTTGGTTGGAGCATTTAATCGATTTACATTTAAGATAGTTATCTATAAGTGTGTTCATATTATGATTTTGTTATTGTTTTGTGTTTGTTATTGTAGGTCTTCTCCTTCTCTTGTGTTTCCTGCTTAGAAAAGTTCCTTTAGCATTTGTTGTAAAGCTGGTTTGGTGGTGCTGAATTCTCTTACCTTTTGCTAGTCTGTAAGGTTTTAATTTCTCCATCAAATGTGAATGAGATCCTTGCTGCGTAGAGTAATCTTGATTGTAGGTCTTCAGTGATCACTTCGTTATTAAGTAGTGTATTGGTTAGCCTCCATGTGTTTGTATTTTTTACACATCTTTTCCTGTAATTGATATCTAGTCTCATAGTGCTGTGGTTGGAAAAGATACTTGATACGATTTCAATTTTCTTAAATTTACCAGGCTTGATTTGTGACCCAAGAATTGATCTATCCTGGAGAATGTTCCATGAACACTTGAAAAGAAAGTGTGTTCGGTTGTTTTTGGATGGACTGTCCTATAAGTATCAGTTAAGTCCATCTTGTTTAATGTATCATTTAAAGCTTGTGTTTCCTTATTTATTTTCATTTTGGATGATCTGTCTGTTGGTGAAAGTGGGGTGTTGAAGTCCCCTACTTTTCTTTATTCTGCACTGCAATAGTTATTTCCACTATTTTATCTTCCAGGTCACTTATCCTTTCTTCTGCTTCATTTATTCTGCTATTGATTCCTTCTAGAGAATTTTTAACTTCATTTATTGGTTGTTCATCATTGTTTGTTTGCTCTTTAGTTTTTCTCCATTTTTTGTGTCTGCCCCCAGTAGCTAAGGTTGGTTCAGTGGGTTGTGTAGGCTTCCTGGTGGTGGGGACTGGTGCCTCTGTTCTGGTGGATGAGACTGGATCTTGTCTTTCTGGTGGAGAGGACTGCATCCAGTGGTGTGTTTTGGGGTGTCTCTGACCTTATTATGATTTTAGGTAGACACTCTGCTAATGGATGGTGTTGTGTTCCTGTCTTACTAGTTGTTTGGTATAGGGTATCCAGCATTGTCGCTTACTGGTCATTGAGTGGAGCTGGGTTTGGTGGTGAGATGGAGATCTCTGGGAGAGCTTTCACCGTTTGACATTATGTGGAGCTGGGAGGTCTCGGGTGGACCAATGTCCTGAACTCGGCTCTCCCACCTCAGAGGCACAGTTCTGACACCCGGCCGGAACATGAAGACCCTGTCAGTCGCACGTCTCAGAAGAAAAGGGGGAAAAAAAGAAAGAAAGAAGCAAAAAAGAAAAGAAAAGAAAGTTATTAAAATGAAAATTTAAAATAAGAAAACATTTAAAAGTAATATAAAAAAAAGAAACAAAGAACAGAGCAACCAAATCAAAAAAA
>NC_041220.1:137627148-137712137 GCF_002837175.3 Physeter macrocephalus | reverse complement strand
AAAAAAAAAAAAAAAAAAAAAAGGACAGAGAGAACCCTAGGACAAAATGTAAAAGCAAAACGATACAGACAAAATCACACAAAGAAACATACACACTCACAAAACGAGAAAAAGAAAATATATATCTATACATAAAAAAACAAAGGTAGAGAGCAAACAAATCAATAAAGAAAACTCTACCTATGATAATAAACTCTAAATACTAAACTAAGATAAACATAAGACCAGAAACAAACTAGATGCAGAAAGCAAACCCCAAGTCTACAGTGGCTCCCAAAGCTCACCTCCTCAATTTGGGATGATTCGTTGTCTATTCAGGTATTCTACAGATAAAGGTACATCAAGTTGATTGTGGAGATTTAATCCGCTGCTCCTGAGGCTGCTGGGACAGATTTCCCTTTCTCTTCTTTGCTTGCACAGCTCCTGGGGTTCAGCTTTGGATTTGGCCACTCCTCTGTACGTAGGTCACCTGAGGGCATCTGTTCTTCACTCAGATAGGACAGGGTTAAAGGAGCAGCCGATTCGGGGGCTCTGGCTCACTCTGGCTGGGGGGAGGGAGGGTTACAGAATGTGGGGTGAACCTGCAGTGGCAGAGGCTGACATGACGTTGCAGCAGCCTGAGGTGCACCGTCTGTTCTCCCGGGGAAGTTGTCCCTGGATCACAGGACCCTGGCAGTGGCGGGCTGCACAGGCTCCCGGGAGGGGAGGTGTGGCTAGTGACCTGTGCTCGCACACAGGCTTCTTGGTGGCTGTAGCAGCAGCCTTAGCATTTCATGCCCATCTCTGGGGTCCCCACTGATAGCCGCAGCTTGCGCCCTTCTCTGGAGCTCATTTAGGTGGTGCTCTGGATCCCCTCTCCTCGTGCACCCAATGGTCCCTTGCCTCTTCGGCAGCTCCAGACTTTTCCCAGACTCCCTCCCAGCTAGCCGTGGCACATTAGCCCCCTTCAGGCTGTGTTTATGCCACCAACCCCAGTCCTCTCCCTGCGATCCGACCTCCGAAGCCCGAGCCTCAGCTCCCAGCCCCCACCCAGGTGAGCAGACAAGCCTCTCGGGCTGGTGAGTGCAGGTTGGCACTGGTCCTCTGTGCGGGAATCTCTCTTCCTAGTGTGTGGAAACCTTTCCTCCTTCACGGCTCCCTCCCACTGGTGCAGGTCCTGTCCCTATTCTTTTGTCTCTGTTTTTTCTTTTTTCTTTTGCCCTACCCATGTACGTGGGGAGTTTCTTGCCTTTTGGGAAGTCTGAGGTCTTCTGCCAGCATTCAGTAGGTGTTCTGTAGGAGTTGTTCCACATGTAGATGTATTTCTAATGTATTTGTGGGGAGGAATGTGATCTCCACGTCTTAGTCCTCTGCCATCTTGAAGGTCTCCCAAATTTTCTATATTTAAACTAATTTTTTTTCAGCTGAATGTCTGTTATAATAAGGTATTATTATAGACACCTTTAGTCTCTGTTTCAATGGTTTTTTAAAAAAATATTCTCCTCAAAATATCATTTCTATCATAAAAGAGACTCTAGTTAATTTCCTTCCTTCTCCCAAATCTTACCTCATGATTGGGGACTTGGAAAAATATGTATATAAATATAAATAGACCTTTATATTTCAATGGATTTATGTACATTAAAACCCACCTGCTTCCATTAAAAATGTAAGAAAAATACTATAAATAGATAGTAAAGAACTCTGCATAGAATAATAGAGACACTAAAAATAGATTTTTAGATTCTAATTTTGATACACTAAAATGTTTATACCTAATGAGTTTATTAATATTCCAAACTGATAGTTTTTATTAGAATGTATTTATGTACGTTTCAGAACTTAATATAATTATTTAGCTTTTCAAAATATTTTTAAATTTAAATTTAAAAATTACATTGTTCTAAGGCTTAATTACAGTTTACTCAATTAAGTATCTCATTTCTTTGTTAAAGTGGAAATTTAAAGTATATAGTCAGCAACACTGATTTTCTGCATTAGAAGCTGGTAATGAACTCCTTATGTAGACAATTCTTCCTATTTTCTTTTGCATTCTACCTCAATTCTGAACAAGATATATAATATTGATCAATTTTAAACTTTCACTTCATTAGAGGTATATAGCTCCCATACCATTTAGAGACATATATTCATGGTGTGTGTGTGTGTGTAGATGCATGTGTGTGAGTGTAAGCATGTATATATGTGCATTTATATAAACATATATGTATGCATGTATATACACATATACATTGAAAAATACTTTCAATGTTATTTGTAATGATTTTTGAAATATGTTCAAATTTAAAATCCTTGTATACTGTCTTAATTTTCTATTACAGAATAACAAATCACTACAAACACAGCACTTAAAACAACACACATTTATCTCACTACCTCTGAAGGTAAGGAAACAGGGCATGGGTTAGCTGGATCCTTTGCTTAAAGTCTTTGCAGAAGTACATCAAAGTGTTGGCTGGGGCTGTGATCTCATTTAATGTTTTTGTTTCTCAAGTTCATTTAGTTTTTGGCAAAATCATTTCTCTACAGTTGTAGGAATGAAGTCTCCATTTTCTTTTTAATAGGCTGCTGAGAGCCCCTAGACCTAGCTACTTGAGTGTCTCACCACATGGCAGCTTACTTCTTTAAAGACAAGAGAATAATCTCTCTCCTGTCTGGTATAATGGACAGGTGTCTTTGTGATATAATAATGGGGGTGACTATACCATCATTTTTGCCATAAATGGTAATAATCAAAGGAACGTCTATCCCATTCTATTCACGTGTTGTCTTCATACACAAGAAGAGGAAATTATGCAGAGCATGTACCCCAGAGGAGAGGAATCCCAGAGGCCACCTTAGAAGTCTGCCTATGTATGTGGCCAGAGATGTCTTTTTGCATAGAAGCTGAGGAAAATGGCTAAATTAATGAGACAATCTTTTAAAAATGCCTTAAAAATTCTAACCATTTTATAGACACAATTTTGTACTATATTTGGCTATTGTATTGTACATTAGTCTATTAATCACCTACACAAAAGAAAATGAGTGATTATTGGTAGTTTGGGCTACTTGAAGTTACCCTATTTTTCATGGATTCTACAGTATAGATCAAGTGAATTCAAGAGAACAGATGAATAGGGTTATTTTCCCTTGCTTTTTGTAAAAATGAAAATGCTTTCCAAAATTCTTGTGGCAGATTCTGACTGTGTCTTTTTCTAAGCCTTCTGTAATGGAGTAGATTTAAAATTCTTTTGTGGCATCCAATCCCAGCTGCCTGAAACCACCTGCCTTTATAGAAGAAAAGAGCTTAGGTGAATGAGAGGATACCTGAAAGGAATGTTTTGTTATGAAAATGCCAATAATTTTAATGTGAAATGATCCAAAGCTATCAACCCAATGGTATCATATAGAACATATGAAAAATTATAAAAGACAACTGGAAAGTGCTTATTAATATGTAGATACTGTTAATTCATGCTATTCCAAGTGTAAAGCATCACACATTTCAATTTTGTATCACTCTTTTTAAGGGGATGGCTATTAAAGTTTCATTATGACAAAAACTGACTAAAAATATGCTACTATCAAAATAAGCCCAGTTATGAAGTATGTGTAATATAATTAAAATAGGATAATAGGTTAAAAGCACCAGCCCTAATAACCAAAATAATTATTTCTGCTATTTCTAGTTATAGAGTGTCTTTTTTTTCAGAACTAATGTCCCGATTCACTAAGAATTGACCAGAGAACCACAAAACTATTTGAGGGATTAATGTTATGAAATACAGAGCAGATTCAACAGGTTAGTAAAAGGTAAAAGCTACATGAGAGCTTATAGATTTTAAAAACTAAATTAATCTAGTAATCCAAAAATCCACTTGTTCTCCTTATCCATTTATTTATGTGCCATGAAGATAGGTAATGCAAGAGACAAAGGAACAGTTTGAGAAAATATCATGTGTTTGCATACATACGTTTGGAATTCAGGAGAGTTAGGACAGTACACACTTATAATTTCCACTAAAGTAGCAGAAGTTTATTTTGAATGTCTCTGCATATTTTGATATATCATATCCCTCCAAAACAAAGTATTGTTTGAGTTTATTATTCTATCCCTCAGACAGAGCTGTGTTACACATGATCAAAAAGTATCTCATTAAAGAGTGACAGTGCTTTGCATTAGTTGTACTCAAAGCCTCCTTGGGCATTATACCAAAGAAAAAGCAAATGACAGTTGGTGTCAACCCTAAACAGCTTAGGGCAAACTACTTTCTCAAAACCTATGTAATTTAATTGAAATGCAATATTTCATGAATATTAGAAAACTAGGCTTTATTAAAAATGGCAAGGAAAAGTGAATGCATGACAGTTTACAGTAACAAGCAATACAAATTTATTCATTCGATACATCACTGAATTATTTAAAACTCAGCCTAAGCACAAGGTCATGGAATAATTTTGGCAAGTAGGCATTTTACATGATGCATTTCCATATTTCCCCTGCATCTATAAAGTTGATCACAAGTTTGCCATGGAGACCTTTTCCTTGCAGTCCCAGAGCCAGATAAAGTCTCTGATTCAAAATTAGAGCCAAAGTAAACTATTAACACTTGACATAGAAAGAACATGTATATATGTATGAAGAGAAGAAAGTTCTAAATTTTACATTAGTTTTATGTTATTTTATGTTAGAATGTTAACTAGTAACCCTAAGATGTGTAAACAAAGTAAAAGAAAATTGAAATCCCTATAACTCTTAATTTTAATTTTATTCCAACATAAAAGTGATGTGTAGAATAAATGTTAATTTCTCAGATCAGACAAAATTTCATACAAAAGGCTTTAAACAAAGTCTGTTAGTTAAGTAACTGAAGTAATAATTACAACTCTGCATGTCTGTTGCAGTGTTTTTGACTCAGAACATTTCCTTTTGATTCTTTCTTGGTGTCTCCTCTCTGCTCACATATGCATCTGTTCTTACATGGTGTCCACTTTTATCATTAGAGCCCTTAGATATCAATAAAAGTTATTTTGAATCCCTGGTCTGATAATTCTAACATTTCTGTCATAGCTATATCTGGTTCTGATGTTTGCTTTGTCTCTTCAAAATGTACTTTTTTTGGTCTTTTAGTGTGCCTTGTAAATTCTTGTTGAAAGCTAAATGTGACATATTGGGTAAAAGGAACGAAGGTACATGGGACTTTAGCATGAGGTTTGTGCTTATCCAGCTAGAGGTATTTTTATCGTTCGTGATAGTGTAGCTGTCAGAGGCTAAAATTTTCTCTTGTGTCCTTAATTTTGTCTCCCCTGTGGTATTTGGGTTTCCCTAGAGAATTCTTCTCATATAAGGTCTGAAATGTGCAGTTCTTTCCGTTGTATCCCACTGTTGTTATCCAGGAGCATTGTTGATGTGGTGGTAGGTGTGGGGAGGGAAAGCATATTATAATCCTATGATTAGGTCTCTTCTTTTAGTGAGCCTGTGCCCTTGGGCTGTGACCTTCAGAAGTACTTCTCTGACCCACTGTGCCCCTCCTTTTGTGAGACAGGAAGGCTAGGTGGGGCTGGAGTTATGTATTGCCCTTTCTCCAGGTTGTTTAGGCTCTGGAAAAACCCCACTTGCTTGGGTCCTGATAAAATAATTTCTTTTGAGGGCAGGTCTTGTTAAGAAAAAGAACAAAATGCTCTGGACTTACTTCAAAATGGCTACTTTCCTCCTCCCTGTGCTGGAAGCAAGAGGGCATTTTTCTCTGGCTTTTACTGTAAGAACCTGGTAGGGCTCCTAGAGGTAAAACTCACAAAAGTCTGAGGAACCCTTCTAAGACTGAGTGCCCCATGGAGTTTGTACCTCTCAAATTTATAAACACTGGACCGCCAACAATTCATACATTACAGACTAGGATTCTTGCCCCTTACTGGTTTCCATGGAGATTTCTGTTCCTGGGATTCTGCTCTGGTAAATTGTCATTCCCTATATCCGCCTGTTTTCTCTCCTCTTTGGTGGTAGGGGTGAGGGGATTGCACTGTGACCTCCACTCTCTGATGAATCATAGAAATGTTGATTTTCAGGTTTTCAGCTTTTCTCTTGTGTGAACGGGAGTGATGACCTTTAAGTTCTTTACACGCTGGACTGGAAACCACCAGAAATGTTTTTTTAACTTATTTTCCCACCTCTCAGATGAGAGAGCAATGCTAGAAGGGATGGGATTTGGCTAGCTGTTCTTCTACTGTTTCAGATATTTAATGTATCATTTACTGTTCTGATACAGTAGTTCCCTGGGAGTGTTGGCATTTGTTATGGAGAATGTTCTAACCAAGAAGGTGGAGAAGTGACGGGCACCGTGGGCCTCTAGCGTTCTGCCTGAGACCGCGACCTGTCCACATCCGCGTGCCTTATGTCGGCAGGGAGTGGCCTGCTGCATTTGCACACTTGCCATGGCCACGAGAAAGAAGCCTCGCATTTAGTCTCTTGTACTTACGCCTTTTGTCCTGTGTTCCTGGTGGTGCAGCCAGAGTCTGGGGAGAGCCCAGCTGTGAGAGAGGGGAGGCCTCAGGATTGGGGGTTCCCTCTCCTTGGCAGTATCCTCCCAGTCCCCTCACAACTTGAAATTCAAATCGAGCAACCCTCTTGTTACTCTTCCCAGATTTTACACCTTCCATTTGTATCAATTTTTTTAAAATTAAAAATAAACCCTTTTAAAGAAAATCATTGGGCTCTGTGGGGCCCGTTTATTTTTTTACTTAGAAAAGAAAATCTTTTAAATATTTGAGATGAAGTACTGTAAGATGACTTCAGTTGCTGTGATTTTTTTTTTTTAAAGATGGTTTCAGATATAGGACATTTTTAGAAATTCCATGTTCATGCGTGATGGCTAATAGCTTCAGGTGGCATGGAGATGGGTTTTACTGATTTTGGAAGAGTCAGGATGCCTCTTGGGTGGCAGTGGAGGGGGTGGAAGGTCCTTTCTGACTGTGGTCCGTCGCACTCTCCCTCCCACTGTGGTACCGAGGAAGGGGCTTAGGGGGCGGCCTCGTCTGTCGCACATTGCTGAACTGGTAGAATGTGGTGCTCGCTCTGTAGATGAGAACACTGGGTGATGATGGTGATGATGACGATGGTGGTGATGAGGATGATGATGTGGATGTCGATGTGAATGTAGACAGACGTAGAAACACATTCACAGTGTCTTCATTTGAGCTGTGTCCTTCCACTGCCCCCTCTCCTCTCTACACAAGGATGCTGGTTGGAGGGGCAAACACAGTTCCTTGGAAAACAGTGTGTGTGTGGCTATTTGGCTTCCTGTTTGATTTAAGGATGGGCCACTTTGGGCTCACCAAGAACTGTTTACTTTCCATGTGTGTATTTGTACAAAGCCTAGGTTCTGAGAGCTGTATGGTGACTTCACCACACCTCAGTGTCAGCTCTGCCAGTCAGTACACATCCTTTTTCCTCAGGGTGGGCTGAGGTCTTGGGCCTTCTCTGGGATACCTGGTATTGGAAGGACACAGGCCATCTCAAATGAGGCTCCCATATCCCTTCCCACTCAGGTCCACTCAGAACTTTCCCTTTGGGCTCCCTAGAAGGTCCTGCTGTCCTACATATGGATGGTCTCTTGGCCTCATGGTGAGACACCTCTTTTCTCCCCCCAGTCCAGTGTGGGAAGGTCACATTACTCAAGGCCAGCAACATGCTTTCCAGGATTCCAACCAGGAAACTCCCTAATAGGTAAAGGCCTCTCTCGTTGCGGAGCACAGGCTCCGGACGCGTAGGCTCAGCGGCCACGGCTCACGGGCCTAGCTGCTCCGCGGCATGTGGGATCCTCCCAGACCGGGGCACGAACCCATGTCCCCTGCATCAGCAGGCGGACTCTCAACCACTGCACCACCAGGCAAGCCCCAGGTAAAGTCCTTAATATAAAAACAATAATTTAACCTACCTGACTGTGGGGGCCAGTGCCTAAGAGGGAAAGGAAAAGTCTAACCCAAACACAGTACATCATAGCAGAAAGCTGGAAAATGTGTTGAATTACACAGGGTAGTTGTAAAACCCTAGGAGGTGTTTCAAGATGATTACATTTGCCCTCCCCTTGCTGGAAATGTGAGGGGAGTTTTCTCAGAACTTCAACATGAGAATCTGGTGGAATTCTTGGAGGTAAAATCCAAGAAAGTGTTGGGGGAACCCTGAGATTGGGACCAAGAGTTTCTCATTCTAAGACTAGTCCACACTCAGCCTCCAGCAGTCATTAAATCACCATGTAAGTGGTCCTATCAGTTTAGGGCTCCAGCCACTTCTGATTCAGGTAAGATCATCTCAGCTGTGGTTCTCAGTATTCACTTGTCTTTCCAGATTTTGTAGTGGGATTTTGCCTTGTGATCTCAAACCTCTGATGGATCTAAGAAAAATCACTGACTTTTAGTTGGCTCAGTTTTTATTTTGTTATAAGGATGGGAGTAAACTTCCAGGCTCTTTATATTTTAAAGCTGAAACCACATGTATACATTTATAGGTCATTTATATTAAATTCCTGAGCACTTCCCATTTATGTCCTTTAACGATGTCTCCTGGCTCTTTCATATTTTGTTATTGATTTTTAAATTCTCTTTCACACCAACTAAATTAGCTGTAATGAAGTACATAAGTAGTTTCAAATTTGGCTTTTGGTTTTGAAGTGCATCTGTGTGTGTGTGTGTGTGTGTGTGTGTGTGTGTGTGTGTGCGCGTGCGCGCATCAATATTCCCAGAGGCTTCAGTTATAATAGTCAAAACATGTGAAAGATTTTGTCCCTGAGTTTCCTTCTCCATCACTTGGCAATCATCTCTGGGTAGCTCCATCTACAGAGCCTTCACCGGGGAGAAATATGAGAACCATGAAAATTTTAAATTTTATGAAGTCAAACTTCTCAACCTCATTTTTCATCAGTTTTAGTTGGTGCTATTTTAGGAAGGCCTATGTGTATTACATATTGATTATAGTAGTAATAATAATAATAATTTTATTTTTATTATTACTACTATTAATAGCTTTATTGAGATATAATGATACATTTTGTATATTTAAAATATAAAATTTGTTAAGTATTGGCCTATGAAACCATTACCACAATCAAGATAATAAACATATCCAACAACTCCAAATGTTTCTCATGGCCCTTTACAATCCTTCCTCTTACCCCTAATTGCCCCACCAACCCCCTGGAAACCATTGATCTGCTTTCTGTCACTATTGATTAGCTTGTATTTTCTGGAATTTTATGTAAGAGAAATCACATTAATTTTTTCATTTTTTTCACTCAGTATAATTATTTTAAGATTTATCCATGCTCACCCATATATCAATAGTTAATTCTACTGTTGTTGTTTTTGCAGAGTACCATTTTATTTTAATACCGCAATATTCATTCACCTATTGGTAGACAATTGTGTTGTTTCCAGTTTGGGACTATCACATATAAAGCTGTTATGAACATTTGTTTACAAATCTGAGTGTGAACATTAGCTTTTATTTCTCTTAGATAAATAAAGAATAATAGAATAGCTAGGTCATGCAGTAGGGGGATATTTACCTATTTAAGAAACTGCTAAACTGTTTTTTAAAGTGGTCATTCCCTTTCAAAGTTCAACCTACAGTTTGTGATAGTCCCAGTTACTCCATATCATCATTGGCACTGGATACTATCAATCTTTTAAATGTGGACACTTTAATAGGATTTTAATGCTTTTCAATGTGAATTTAATTTGCATTTTATAATGATTAACACTGTTATGTATCTGTAGATGTGCTTATTTGCCAAATGTCTATCTTCAATGTGACTTGTGTGTACATATCTTTTGCAAATCTTTTTTTTTAAATAAATTTATTTACTTTATTTATTTTTGGCTGTGTTGGGTCTTCGTTGCTGCGGATGGGCTTTCTCTAGTTGCAGCGAGGGGAGGGGGCTGTTCTTCGTTGCGGTGTGCTGGCTTTTTATTGTAGTGGCTCCTCTTGTTGCGGAGCACGGGCTCAAGACACGTGGGCTTCAGTAGTTGGAGAACGTGGGCTCAGCAGTCGTGGCACGTGGGCTTCAGTAGTTGTGGCTCGCGGGTTCTAGAGCACAGGCTCAGTAGTTGTGGAGCACAGGCTTAGCTACTCCATGGCATGTGGGATCTTGCCAGACCAGGGCTCGAGCCCATGTCCCCTGCATTGGCAGGCGGATTCTTAACCACTGTGCCACCAGGGAAGTCTCCGCAAATCTTTTTAATTGGGTTGTTGTATCATTATTATTGGGAGTTCTTTATATATGCTGGATGCATGTTTTATTTATCAAATATTTGATCTGTAAATATTTTTACCTGTCTCTCACTTGCCATTTCATTCTCTCAATAGTGTCTGTCAAGGAGTAGAAGTTCTTATTTGTTATGAAGTTCAATTTATCATATTTTTCTTCGATAGAGCATGCTTTGGTATTGTAGCTGAAAAATTTTTGGTTATTCTAAATTTAAAGAGATCTTCTTATTATATTGTATTCTAGAAATTTTATAAAGTTAGGTTTAACATTTTAGTTTATAATCAATTTGATTTGATTGATCCAATCACTTCATAAATTCTCTACCTTAGATACCCAGCGTCAAACCACTCTTATGTTGCTTTTTTGTCTGTTCTGGTGAATCTATGCGATTTTAATTAGTTTACAGACAATTATCTTGAATGATAGTACTATACACTCTAGCCTAATTAACAGATTGTTAATTGTGTTTTTATGTTTACAAACATTAGATGAAATTCTGGTTTTAATCTGACTACATAGATGTGTTCTCAGGAATAAAGTATCCCTTGTTTTTAGTTAGTTTTGGTAATACAGTGAAAATTATTTATTTTCATTAATATGACCATAGAAATTAACTATTCCTATGATATGATATTTTCATTTCTGATTTCTCAATAATCACTATCCAACTGATGTTATATAGATCAGCACTCATCTTAATTCTTCTTTGGCAAAAGATATTTCATAAGAATTGCAGGGAAACTGCCAAAATGATCCCATATGTTTGCAGCACCAAAATGGATTAATCTCAGAACTTCTGGAAGCCACAGCCTAGGATTTCAACTGCCTGTGTATAGCTATTGCCAGAGAATGAGATTTCCTTCTCTTCCATCTTGTAAATTTTTCATTGTCAGCTCCTATTTTGGGAACATATTGGAAAGGGATTTTGGGAAATGCATTTTCAAGCTTCTCTCATACGATATAGGAAAGAAGGTAAAGGTTACAGACATGATGTTGAATTGCCAACATTTTCTGTCGCATGGCTGTACCCTCTGTCAACCCCATAGAAACATCTATCTATATTAAAGCTATTAAACACCAACAACCCTGCCATTCCGCTGCCTAACACTATCGGCTCATTCCTACTGCGAATGACAATATGCTTACTGTCTCTCTAAAATTATGGGCATGTAGTTCCATAAGTCTCTTTATCCATATCTGGACAGTGTTTTACTTGGCTAAACTCAGTCTCAATATCCTTTTGATATCGAATCTAAATACTAAAACCCAAAGTTAAATATTGCAGACAAATGTTTAAAAGTACAGGATGAAGGGAGGGGGGGAAATCAGTTAATATATACAAACATATACTTGGTTTTGTTTTTGTTTTGTTTTGTTTTTCGTTAAGCTGCTTATAGGAGACTTTCTGTGAGATCATAGGAAATACTGAAAAAAGGGGAGCTATGAAGCAGGGTTCATAGGAATCTTAACCTCTCGTTCAAGCAACTACTTGTTCCTTCAGGACCATTGAGAAGCCAACCTCCTATCAAAGAGAGTCCTGCTACATGCCATAAATTTAGTGTACACTCCAGATTATAGCCATACTATGATAGGTAGTTCAGGTTCGTGGGTCTTATAAAGCATTCAGTTTCCATAAGGGCTTGGTGGTAAATTGATTTCTGATTTTAAAAAAGGGAATATTTTACTCAGGAAAAGAACAAGAATCTTCTCTAGGGGCTTCCCTGGTGGCGCAGTGGTTGAGAGTCCACCTGCCGACGCAGGGGACACGGGTTCGTGCCCCGGTCCGGGAGGATCCCGCATGCCGCGGAGCGGCTGGGCCCGTGAGCCGTCCGGAGCCTGTGCTCCGCAACGGGAGAGGCCACAGCAGTGAGAGGCCCGTGTACCACAAAAAAAAAAAAAAAAAAAAAAACACTTAAGAATCTTCTCTAATGCCCCCAGGTTCTGTGCTGTGATACTCCTTTCAGTAATTAGCAGAGATTTCATAAAACTTTCCTATCTGCCAGAGAAACTTGAAATTGGATCGGATACACTGGATCATTTGGTCAAAGAAGCAGAAGAGCTCATGCTGTATTCTGAAACTGACAGAAATTTTTCTTCTTTTCTGCATCCCATTCAAAACTGAAAGCCTAACAGTTCACTTGGTAAATTGGTTAAATCTGGGGAAGGACATCTCAGGCAGAGGAAATAGCACAAGCATATTTGGTTTTGTCACTTCTACTATCAAAAGGGACCAATGAACAACTATGCCTCTTTTTCTTTTTTGCGTTACAGGGTACACGATATAACAACTGGTTCTTAATTTTGGAGCAAACACCTCAACATGCTCAAGATAATGTATTAAGAAAATTCTTCTTTTAGTCTAAGGCCCTGTGTGACTATGTTGACAGACCTTCCCATAGACCTGTATCGGAAATTTAATATAGACAAAAGATAAACCTTTATTTTGATAATTAAATGAGGTTTTGGATTTGTTTGCTAATTCAGCAAAACCTAGCACATCCTGAGTGATATAAATGCAGTAATCACATTGAGAGCTTTCTATGTTTTATATTTTACTAAGATGAATGTGCTCATTCATCTACTCAAATTTTGTGCAGAACCTAGGTTCTCTTTTAGGGGACTGTGTTTGGAGCAGTAAAAAAAGAGAGCCAGAGACAGTAACAGGGGCAGAGATAGAAACAGAAAGAGAAACAGAGAGACACTTGCCTTCCAGAGATGGAAAACAAATAACAAACCAAGTGAAAAAAGCGAAATTATATAAGATTTCAATGGTGATAAGAACTGAGGAGAAAAACTAAAGCAAGCAAGCAAAATAAGGAATGTTGTGATAGAAAGTTACCAAGTCAGATAGATGACCTCACTAAGTAACATTTGAGAAAGACTTGAAATTAGCCAAGAGGAGATTCTGTTTTTCACCATTCCAGTTAGTAGATACAGCATGTCCAAAATCTCCAAAACAAGAGAGTGCCTGATTGGTTCAAAGAAGCGAAGAAAGCATGGGGATGATTTTTCTCTGCTTTGAATGTTTTACTGCGATCGTCTTCTATCTGGTTAACTAACCATTATTCAAATTAGACAAGCTCTTTTGAAAACTTTGCTGTTGATTCATTTGTCCAGCAAATATTCATTTATGCTCTGTATCAAACTTCACTGATTCCCCCCAAAACTTCAGAGAAAACTGCTTAAAATAATGCAAAAAAGCATGACAAAATCATGTTTCTAAAGGGGCATGGGGAACTATTTCAAAATAATAAAATATATTTGATTATTTGCCAAAGACTGGCAGGGTGGTAGAAGATGAGGCTGGAAATATTTTTTTTAGGGATTTTGTATGTCATCGCATTTTTATTCATTGCTGGCTACATATAAAAACATCCTCTGCTACACTTTTGGTAGATGGAAAAGTATTTCAAATTTGCCTCTTTCACTACACCTTTATCTCTGTGAAATTGTGAGTACATAGTAGATGACAAACTCAAGTATTCAACTCCTTGTGCCCCATTTAAATTTTCTAATATAGTCCTCAAATCTTAAAATTATAATATAAAAATACTTTCTGTGGGCAATCATATTTTTCAAGAAATTTTTCATCAAATTATGCATTCATTTCCCCAGAAATAAAACTCTCTTTTCTTTCTTTTTTCCTGTTTCCTTCCTTCTCTCCTTCTCTCCTCTTCCTTTCTTTTTTTCTACTTTGTTATTTTTCAAGAGAGGATATGCACCTTATATGTATTGCTAGAAAACTGGATTGTTCTATCTGTTGGTTAGCATATTTTTAAAAAATTCCATATAAAATACACACTGAAACTAGACTATTCTAATTTTTTTTAATTACATACCCTGAATAGATAAAAGGTTTGCTCCAACTGGGAAAAATAATCTCTGGTATTAATTTCAGCATTGACAGGTAAACATCCAAAGGAGTTAATTTCTCAATAAATTCCATAATACAATCTAAAACCCAGGGATATAAAAGGTAGGTTTTACTTATTGACAGATAATTTTTACTGATGAGAAGAGTTTGAAATATAATGAAATTATGAAAGAAAGAAATGATCATCGTGAAATAAATTGAACAAATAAACAAAGTGGGTTTGTGACTAATACTGCAAACAAGTTGGCTTTTATTTTGTGTATATATAGTCCTTTGAGCCTAGCCCTATATGACTGATCCTAAATTCTCGCTAAAAGCATCCATAAGAGTCAGTTCTTCAGTCATCTGGAGAATCAACTCTATTGTGTTTCTTTGAATAAATTTTTGTATTGGCTGAATTCACAGACCATTACATTCTAAAGAGAGGGTTTCATTTAATAATAAAATAAATCCATAAAACCAGGGTTATATGGTTATATTTCTCAAAGTCATTCTTATGTATATATCATGATTTATACTTATGAATAAATTATGACAACAAAAACATATTATTTTTAAATATTTATGAGGAAAACAAACTCCCTAAGTTCTAATTCAAGAAACATTCAATTTAAAACATAGCTGTGCTATCAAAAATGATGACTCTCTGAAAAGATTTGCTTATAATTTAGGATCAACCTTTTTACTGGTGTCTCTATTATAGGATTACCATGCATAACAAGTGTTCAGTATAGTTATTTTAGGAAGTATAATATTGATTATTTGTAAGTTGGAATTACTACTGTAATATATGTGTATATTTTTTCATATGTATATACATATATACCCATAAATATATATATTTTTTAAATTTTATAAAGTTTGTGCATTATACATTCTGAAAAACTAGTATGTAAACTATTCATTGTAGAGTAAATCTCATTTATTTCCCAACAATATCAGTGTGCTATTGAGATTGCCATTTCTAATATACAACTGTCTAGGTATACTTACTTACATGTGTTTTGAAGAAATATACTTAGCCACAATATTTTTAAAAAGCAATATAAATTAATAAGAATACACATATTCTTTGTGAAGACATTGAAACTTTGCATAATAGTGAGTATTTACTTGCCTAAAATATAACATACTATGGTCAAGGTGTTCAGAGCATGTCACCCCCATAATATGCCAATTTGACATATTGATTATTTTGATTTGAAGGCACTGGAAAAATTGCAAATGTAGACCCTGCTTTTCTTCCTGAAAGTAAAAGATAAAACTCCCATATGAAAGGTGTCTCACCTGTACTAAGAGAAAGGAAGATATTGTCATTACCAGATATGGGGTATAGGGGATGAGAAATCTGTTCAAAAAAACCTTGCTAAACTAACCTTTATCTTTCTAGTTACTTCTCCACAATTTACTAACCTTACTCCAAACACTTTTGTCCTGCCATTTCTCTAAAATTTATTGTCCTTTGTTGACGATGCTATATAAGCTGAAATTCTAAGCCACCATTTTGAGTCACTTTTGGTTTAGGTTTCTTCTGTGGTGTGGGTTGCATGTGTTGATGAAATGTTTTTCTTTGTAAATCTGTCTTTCTGTTATAGGGGTATCAGCCAAAAACTCAGAAGGATAGAGGGAAACCCTTATAGGAGGGGAAACCGACAGAGGTGGACAGAGCGCTAGAGCCAAGTTTGCTTTAAGGTAAGTTACAGAACCTGGTTTGGGCTTTGGTTTTCTCTGCTTTACAGGTTTCTGGGAATAAAGAGCAAGTCCCCAAATCAAGGGAAGGTCAAATAGGAGACAAACCCCTTATAACTGACATCCCACAGATGTACCCTCTCCAGAAGTAAACAACTCCCCCCTCCCGTCTTAAGTGACTGCAAAGAAAGTGTTACTACATAGTCATGGAGTAAAATTAATTATCCTTGTGAAGTTACCATCATGAACATTTCCTCATATGGATTTGCAACACAAATGCATATTATCTATGTTATGCAAAAACAAGACAAAAGAACACCAAGCCATGAATTTAATTGAAATGGTCTTGGGCTAATGGTCTCTCAGTGCCTGAAAGATGCAAACACCTATCCATTCTGGAGGAGTAGTTTATTACCCAAGGCTTGAAATAATTTTCACAGACACTCTTCCACTGAAAGTTGCTCACAGAAAAGTCTTTGTATGTGTGTGTATATTTCCATATACAGGAAAGCAGTGTATATTATCTAAAATGGAAAAATCAGGAAATAGTAAAATAACAAGCATAGGGAACACATTGAATGAGCTAAATTCAATATAGTGCACCTCAGGGGAAAAAAACACCTATATATTTTCTTTTTCTGTCTCTTTCTATGTACTTGTAGATTATTTCTTCTTCACCACTGTGGAAAGAGGTCTTCAGAGGCCTCACAATTTTTGCATAAAGTAACATCACTTTTATCCACAAGAACGGTCTACTCTCTTGATAAATGTCCATTCCAGAATCATAGTCATATAACTCTATACTCTTGCTCACTTTAACTCTACTGCCTCTTCCAAGCCATCTCAAACCTGTGAATCTTTAGTAAAGTGAAGGGAAGCAACAATTGCCTTTCCGTCTCATGATTGTACCTCCTCACCATCCTTGAATTCTGTCCACTTCTCTGCAATCCACCTTAGGGACCTATTCCAGACTATTGTCATCTCCTTCTAGAAACTATAAACCATTCTTCTGACCTTGGATTTAACTCCCTTGCACTCGTTCTCCATGATACATCCATGGAAATCTTATTATCTATAGACTTTTATATTGTCTTTAGGTAGTAGGAGGTAATCTTATGGACAAAAGTGAAGGAGAAAGTGGCAGGGCAGGAATGAAAAGAACCAAGAAGGTTTAAAATGAACAAAGGGGGTTGAAAAAAAGTAGGAGAGAGTGGAAATGAGTAAAGAACATGTCATCCACCACCAGCTTGAAACCTATCCAGAACAGATTTGCAATGAGACAAATCCAGGTTTACTCAGTTTGTTATAGCAAGAAGAAACACACCCAAGGAAAGAACAAGGAACATTTTAATAAGGAGAAGTTGGGAGGGGCTTAAGGAAGGGTTTAAAAAGAGGGGACCATTTCTGAATTTGAATCAATGTTATTTTGATGATTGGGTATCTCAATAATCTTTATCCAAGGGCAGGGATATTAAAACACGGCAAGGTTTGTCATTGATATAGAAGCGGGGATCGGTTAAAAATGAGGGTGGTATGCATTGGAAGGGGAGAGTCTTTTGGTGATTGTGCTTGTGCCTGTACCTTGTTCCTTCAAAGGAACAAGAGAAAGAAGGATTGACTGGAAGCACTGATCACCTAATCTATCTGGAGATCATAAATTTACAGTGTCACAATTCTGCCTGCTTTTATCATAGAGGAAAAACATTGAAAAACATTTGATTAATCTTAAATGGGTGTTTTTGTCAAGTGAGATCACTGAAATGAATGGATCAAAGTAAATTAGAATACTGACAAGATTTAGGTAGATTGATATACTATGAAATATTCATCGAAGATGGAAAAAAATGAAGATAGGAGGAATCTGATTAACAGAACATAAGAGAGATTTGAGTTGTTTGGGAATTGACAATAAGTATAGCAGCAAAAATGATGCTCTTCAGGAATGGAATAGCAGCATTAATATTTTACAAATGGGAACACTCTGGGTGCTGACTAGGTCCATACTGTAGCCATGCTAAAGGGGGTGAATTGAGGAAGGTGAATAGCACTAGAGATGATGTCTAGTTATATTCAAGTTACCCAGCTTCATGCCAGTACAGACAAAAAAGATATAAGCCCAGTACTTACTGATTTGGTGAATGAGAAAGAGTGAAGGGGATCTCAGTACAAGTATGAAGGTCATGAGAAAATGAACCAAAAAAAGATTGAGAGACTTTATCTTCTTTTCTTAAATTTTATTATTTTTTTACATATTTATTGGGGTATAATTGCTTTACAATGTTGTGTTAGTTTCTTCTGTATAACAAAGTGAATCAGCTATGCACACATATACCTATATCCCCTCCCTCTGCATTACCCTCCCACCCTCCCTATCCCACCCCTCCAGGTGGTCACAAAGCATGGAGCTGATCTCCCTGTGCTATGCGGCTGCTTCACACTACCTATCTATTTTACATTTGGTAGTGTATACATGCCCATGCCACTCTCTCACTTTGTCCCAGCTTCCCCTTTCCCCCGCCCACCCTGTGTCCTCAAGTCCATTCTCTACATCTGCGTCTTTATTCCTGTCCTGCCACTAGGTTCATCAGAACCATTTTTATTTTTTTTCTTAGATTCCATATATATGTATTAGCATATGGTATTTTTCTCTTTCTGACTTACTTCACTCTGGATGACAGGCTCTAGGTCCATCCACTTCACTACAAATAACTCAATTTCATTTCTTTTTATGGGTGAGTAATATTCCATTGTATATATGTGCCACCTCTTCTTTATCCATTCATCTGCTGATGGACACTTAGGTTGCTTCCATGTCCTGGCTATTGTAAATAGTGCTGCAATGAACATTGTGGTACATGTCTCTTTTTGAATTATGGTTTTCTCAGGATATATGCCCAGTAGTGGGATTGCTGGGTCATATGGTAGTTCTATTTTTAGTTTTTTAAGGAACCTCCATACTGTTCTCCATAGTGGCTGTATCCACTTACATTCCCACCAACGGTGCAGGAGGGTTCCCTATTCTCCACACCCTCTCCAGCATTTATTGTTTGTAGATATTTTGATGATGGCCATTCTGACCGGTGTGAGGTGATACCTCATTGTAGTTTTGATTTGCATTTCTCTAATGATTAGTGATGTTAAGCACTTGTTTTTGTTGGCAATCTGTATATCTTCTTTGAAGAAATGTCTATGTAGGTCTTCCGCCCATTTTTGGATTGGGTTTTTGTTTTTTTGATATTGAGCTGTATGAGCTGTTTGTATATTTTGGAGATTAATCCTTTGTCAGTTGTGTGAAACTTAAAAGTTTTTGCCCAGCAAAAGAAACTATAAACAAGATGAAAAGACAACCCTCGGAATGGGAGAGACTTTATCTTCTTAAAGAGGTCTAAAGAAAGACGACAAAGAATGGTATTATGTGATTCTGAACCAGATAAAAAGAACATTAGTGGGACAACTGGTAAAAGTTAAATAAAATCTGTATATTATATAAATAGTACTTTGTCAAGGTTACTTTTGTGATATGTATTATAGAACTGTGATTATTTAAGAGAATGCCCTTTTAAAAAAGCACACTATTATATAGACAATTATTCAGATGTAAAGGAGTAACTCATTTACAACTTACTCTCACACATATGTGTGTATATGGGTGTGTATACACACACACATACAAGTTTTGTAAAATACGTAAGTAGAATATGAATGAAATTTGTAAGGATTTTCTTTTTAATATTTTTCAGATGGAGTATAAGTTTAAGATATTTCAAAATAAAGAGGTAAAGAAAACCTGAAGAGAACATGGTGCATAGCATGCTGGCATGAGCCTCAAATTCACATATTCCTTTACATAAATGTGAAGTCATGATTTAGGAAGAGCACCATGGCATCAGGGGTCAAAGAGGATGCTTACATTTCTTCCTGACTCCTAATCCTTTGGGATGTGGAAAATGAGGAAGCTCCATTTGAGAGAGCTTAAGATGCAGTACTGTGTTCAGGAAAATGGTAAGCTAAAATTATTATTTTATTATTATTATTATTGGAATGGAGACTAGTTTCTCAAACATAAAGGTAAGACTTATATGTGAAAAATTGATTTTCTTCAGTTAGTATTGAAATTAAAGATACATTATGTAGTTACTGTTTCTGTGTGAGACTAAGTGGCTCCTATTGGGACTGGGCATAGATCTTGACCTCATTAGGGAAATATACCAACCGACTGAGCCAAACACCCAGACCCAGTCAGCCTACACTTCACAAACTGAGTGATTAACAATGTGTAACTAGGAAAGGGAAATTGATAAATTAGTAAAATAAGTTCCAGTTTGGAAAACATAACCCAGTGAAAGTAAAGTAAATAATATAATCAAGTTTCAACTAATAAACTAATATTCTTTTCTAATTAATTTAGTTTTTCATCCAGGTTTTATTAATTCAATTCCATAATGACTGTTACATATCATGAAAATGAAACAAAATGTATTTTAAACATGGTTTTCCTGCTTTCTTTATTCTGCATTGTCTGTTTTTGAGGACAACATCTAAATTTAATCTTATTATATAAAAAGCAGTGAAACAGAAATTTAGAAATAGTGCAAACTCCTTATTTGTCTGAATATAAGAAACATAGTAATTAATAAAAAATATTTTAACTGTTTAAACTTATTTTTATTTGCAATTATGTGGAGTTAAATGATGCATTTATGTGGAATTAGAACATTTGACAATCTTCTAACAAAAAGATGTATATATAAGGTATATACATGTATTATAAAGTATTTCTGTGGCATAAATCAAATCATTAATTTTGAAATTACTTCTTGAAAATGCTTTGTTTATAAGTAATAAACCCAAATTATTTTTACAATATTCTATGCTTTGTCCTGTGGCTTCTCCTGAGAACTGGAATTATTCAGTATCTTTATGAATGTTAACACATTATCACGTGGTGTCTTAGACAAAGTTATTAGGTGACTTAAAACTGTCTTAGATTTCAAGCATATTGTTGTACCTTCAAGGACATAATATGTAAAAGATGTGTTTGATGACTCTGAAAATGTATCAGTCAGGTTCCAACTGGAGACAGATGACATATGCAAATTAAGATAATCTGAAAAAGTTTTATTTATATAAGGATACATTATAAAGGTGTGAGGGAGGTGTAGTGGAATCTTAAATGTCAATGCAGATTCCAGCAGTAACAGTAATGGAAAAATTAAGGAAGGGTGGGGTTATACAGGAAAGAAGTGACTTTGAGGATTTGGCGTCTGTAGTCAAGGAATACAGCCCACCTGTGTTGACCTTACTCAGAGAGAGCCTGAGGATAATTTTCCTGATCTATCTTTCTATCATCCTTCAGATTTCCTACTACAGCTCACAGTTGGTGCAAGTCAACCAGAAGCCAGAGGGCATGGGAGTCATGTAGACATAGCCCACATATGTCATTGCCCTGGGTCAGAAGCAGGGCTGGCAAGTGGGAAAGTGGATGTGGAGGAGCAAGTAAGAAATAGCTATATTTAGAAGCCTTTGAATTTGTTGCAACAAACATCGAGGAACAACCAAGTAAGATTAATTTTCTCTTTGGAGCTGAGTTTGAAATTTATTTGGGGGTAAAAACAAATAAAAAAACCTGTGCACATAAGGAACAGGTCAAAAAGAAAAGTTCAGTTACCTGTTTTTATTTAGATCTTAATCATAACCCTCTTAGTCCATTGGAGCTGCTCTAATGGAATACAATAGATTTGGTGGCTTATAAACAGCAGAAATTTATTGCTCACAGTTATTAAGACTGGGAAGTCCAAGATCCAGACATTGGTAGATTTGGTGTCTGATGAGAGCACGATTCCTGATTAATAGATGGCTGCCTTTTGGCTGTGTCCTCACATGGCAGAAACAGGGAAGGAACTCTCTACAGGCTCTTTTATAAGGGCACTAATCCCATTCATGGGGGTGCTGCTGTCATGATCTAATCACCTCCCCAAGAACCTACCTCCAAATGACATCACAATGGGGATAGTTCTCGACCTATGAATTTTGGAAAACAAAAATATTCAGTCTATAGATATAACTAAATGACAAATGAATTCAAAAAGGGAAAAAAGTGTAATAGACAAATACAAGTTTCAACTCTCTGAGCTGGAGCATGGGGGTCTGTGTGAAATCTTTCACAGAAATTTCTTATATTTCCCTAGGTACACACATTGTGTATTTGCGTATACAAGGTACATGTGTAAATACAGACTATGTGTAATCCACACTGTGTATCACACATAATGTATATTTACATTGATTGTCACACAATACTCGAGAAACAGGATTTCTGAACAATACCTTACAGAGAACCACAGTAATTAATCCTCTTAGATGAGGCCATTATTTCAAGTGCTCCAGTTAGTGCAGGTTATATTTGTTACCCTGCAGCTGTAACTATAGATGTTAGCAGTTTGATTTAAGACAGAGACAGTCACTCTTACCTGTAACTACATTCTGGAATTCACAAATCTATAAGTTAAAAAGCACAAGAAAGTATTCTCATTGCATATTTTGCTATGATTGATACTATATTAGTTAGAGATGCCTCAGTTTGGATAACCAAGAAAGAAAATGATTCTAAAGCATTAGACATTTTTTTAAGTGAAGTATAGTGAACACAACAATATATTAGTTTGGGGTGTACAATATAGGGAAGGGATTCAACATGCATATACATTACAAATTGATCACCATGATAAGTTTAGTAACCTACTGTCACCATACAAAGTTATTGCAATATTATCAACTATATTCCCTACAGTGTAAATTACATTCCCATGACTTATTTATTTTATAACAGGAAGTTTGTACGTCTTAATCCCCTTCACTTATTTTGCCCAATGTCCTCCCCCACACCCATCCTCTCTGGCAACCATCAGTTTGTTTTCTGTATCTGTGAGTCTATTTCTCTTTTGTTTTGTTGTTTTCTTGTTTTATTTGTGTTTTTTTTTAGGTTCCATAAATATGTGAAATTGTATGGTATTTGTCTTTCTTTGTCTGACCTATTTCACTTACCATAATATCCTCTAGGTCCCTCCTTGTTTCTGCAGATGACAAGATTTCTTCTTTTTAAGGCTGAGTAATATTCCACTGTGTAGATATACTTTACCTTTTTATCCATTCATCTGTCCATGAGCACTTAAGTTGTGTCCATATAGTGGCTATTGTAAATAATGCTACAGTGAACATAGGGGTACATATATCTTTTTAAATTAGTGTTTTCATTTCCATCAGAAATACACCCAGAAGTGGAATTGCTGGATCATATGGTAGTTCTACTATTAGTTTTTTGAGGAAACTCCATATGGTTTTCCATAGCAGCTGCACCAATGTACATCCCCACCAACAGTGTACGAGGGTTCCCTTTTCTCCACATCCTGGGCAACACTTGTTATTTGCTGTCTTTGTGATAATAGCCATTCTGACAGATGTGAGATAATGTCTCTTTGTGGTTTTGAGTTGCATTTCCCTGATGATCAGTGACACTGAGCATCTTTACATGTGTCTGTTGGCCATCTGTGTATCTTCCTTAGAAAAATGTCTATTCAGGTCCTCTGCTCATATTTTAATCAGATTTTTTAATAATGAGTTGTGTGAGTTCTTTATATATTTTGGATATTAACCATTATTGGATATATCATCTGCAAAGATCTCTCATTTATTAGGCTGAATTTTTGTTTTGTTGATAGTTTCCTTCCCTGTGCAAAAGCTTTTTTAATTTGATAGTCAACTTCATCTTCTCACAGTTTTTAAACATTGAATGCATGATATTTCAAATGATTATTTTAAAGTCATTGGATTGACATCATTAATTCCATTATTTGATTACTATTAGTCTTGCATTAATAATTTTGAGGAAAAATTTATTTTCTTGTGTTTTTAAAAAAGCACATTATAATCAGATTTAAAATCAATTAAACATTGTCAGTGTAATGTGATTATGGAAATAAAAATCCCACAGTCTAAAAATATAAGAAAATTCAGGCAGAAATACAGTTAAAGGGAGTGTTTGTATATAATGTGAAAAGGTTGGCTAAAAAACTAATAGTGTGGATTCTACAATCATGATTTTCACAAAACCTCTCAGGTAAGGAAGCTACGTTATTACGTTTTATACATTATGAATTTAAAATACTCTAAGAGATAGTGGGGAATGCTGGTGTGTGAAAAATAAGCATTTATTGAATATCTAGAAGTTATATTTATTACTGTACATACTTTATATTACCTAAACTAAAAAATCTTATATGAGAGCTACTACATTCATTATTCTAATCGTGGCCCTAGTTTTGATTCAAAATATGTATTTGCAGTATTTGGTTACCTAGGGGAGGAGCACTGCACTTAATTAAAGTTTAGGTATTTAGTTCATATAAAGAATTGGACACACCAAAAACCAAACTCATGTATCTGTTTTTAAACAGATTATACTATAGAAAGAGAATTATTGATCAGTCATCTTCTAATGAAATTCAAGTATGCTCTCCTCTGTGTTCTAATCAACACACAAGAGGATAAAGGGCATACGTGAGAGATTTCCAGAAATGAGTAGCAGCCAAAACAGAAAAATTTACAGCAACTTTCAGGAGAAAATTTAAAATGTATATATTCAATACTTCAGGGAATGCTTTTTCTTTCTATAATTTGAGTTATCCATTTATAGATGTCTATTAATTGATATACTATCCAGAACTCCAAGGAGAAATGATAAACAAAAACTGTTGTGTATATTACAAAATTATATCTAAGAAATATTTTCATTTTTTTGTGCTTTAAAGAACCAAGATGATAAGTAAATACACACTATAATATAATCTAATTCCTCATTGGCTCAAGTCTTTCATAGAATATAAAGAGTCTAATGCCACCGATATTAAGTATTTTTTAAAGAAAGGATGATAAAAGAAATAAATATTTATGACTAACAGACTTCTCAAAGAAGAGTTTATAAATGCAAGTTCATAGAAGTAGAAATGATGTCTGAATGTAAGAAACAGAGCATTAGAAGTCGTTCCATATTTAGGGAGTGAGAAAACATTACATATGTATCAAGAGTTTATAAAAATCATTAAAATCATTTGCCTGAAACAAATCTTAATAGACTTTATTAATTGGCTTTGGTTGGTTAGTTTGTTGTAATTTCATGAGGTGGAAAATCTCCTTTAGAATTTGGTGATTTGCCTAACTTTCAGGGTTTTATTATCTATTCACACAGTTTGAAGGGAAGATTCTTTGACAATATACCTATTTACATTGCCTCTGCTCATTATCTTTATTATTATTACTACTATTATTATTTATTGTTTATGTTTCCTGATTTCATTTTGTTACTATTACATAGCTCTCTTTACTTTCTTATTTCCACCATATCTTGCTTCTGTTAATTTTGTTAATTTTGTTTTATATATATTTATTGGAGAATAATTGCTTTACAATTGTGTGTTAGTTTCTGCTTTATAAAAAAGTGAATCAGCTATACATATACATATATCCCCATATCCCCTCCCTCTTGCATCTCCCTCCCACCCTCCCTATCCCACCCCTCTAGGTCATCACAGAGCACTGAGCTGATCTCCCTGTGCTATGTGGCTGCTTCCCACTAACTATCCATTTCACATTTGGCAGTGTATATATGTCAATGTTACTCTCTCACTTTGTCCCAGCTTCCCCTTCCCCCCGCCCACCCTGTGTCCTGAAATCCATTCTCTACCTCTGTGTCTTTATTCCTGTCCTACCACTAGGTTCATCAGAACCATTTTTTTTTTATTCCATATATATGTATTAACATACAGTATTTTTCTCTTTCTGACTTATGTCACACTGTATGACAGACTCTAGGTAAATGCACTTCACTACATATAAGTCAATTTCATTTCTTTTTATGGCTGAGTAAATCCCATTGTATATATGTGCCACATGTTCTTTATTCATTCATCTGTTTATGGACACTTAGGTTGCTTCCATGTCCTGGCTATTGTAAATAGTGTTGCAATGAACATTGTGGTACATGTCTCTTTTTGTATTATGGTTTTCTCAGGATATATGACCAGAAGTGGGATTGCTGGGTCATATGGTAGTTCTATTTTTAGTTTTTTAAGGAACCTCCATACTGTTCTCCATAGTGGCGGTATCAATTTACATTCCGACCAGCAGTGCAAGAGGGTTCCCCTTTCTCCACACCCTCTCCAGCATTTATTGTTTATAGATATTTGATGATGCCCATTCTGACTGGTGTGAGGTGATACCTCATTGTAGTTTTGATCTGCATTTCTCTAATGATTAGTGATGTTGAGCAACTTTTCATGTGTTTATTGGCAATCTGTATATCTTCTCTGGAGAAATGTCTATTTAGGTCTTCCGCCCATTTTTGGTTTGGGTTGTTTGTTTTTTTGATATTGAGCTGTATGAGCTGCCTGTATATTTTGGAGATTAATCCTTTGTCAGTTGCTTCATTTGTAAATATTTTCTCCCATTCTGAGGATTGTCTTTTTGTCTTGTTTATGGTTTCCTTTGCTGTGCAAAAGCTTTTAAGTTTCATTTGACCCCATTTGTTTATTTTTCATTTTATTTCCATTACTCTAGGAGGTGAGTCAAGAAAGATCTTGCTGTGATTTCTGTCAAAGAGTGTTCTGCTGATGTTTTCCTCGATGAGTTTTATAGTGTCTGGTCTTACATTTAGGTCTTTAATCCATTTTGAGTTTATTTTTGTGTATGGTATTAGGAAGTGTTCTAATTTCTTTCTTTTACATGTAGCTGTCCAGTTTTCCCAGCACCACTTATTGAAGAAGCTGACTTTTCTCCATTGTATATTCTTGCCTCCTTTATCAAAGATAAGGTGACCATATGTGCGTGGGTTTATCTCTGGGCTTTCTATCCTGTTTCATTGATCTATATTTCTGTTTTTGTGCCAGTACCATAATGTCTTGATTACTGTAGCTTTGTAGTATAGGCTGAAGTCAGGGAGCCTGATTCTTGAAGCTCCACTTTTCTTTCTCAAGAGCTTTGGCTATTCGGGATCTTTTGTGTTTCCATATAAATTGTAAAAATTTTTTTTCTAGTTCTGTGAAAAATGCCACTGGTAATTTGATAGGGATTGCATTGAATCTGTTGATTGCTTTGGATAGTATAGTCATTTTCACAATATTGATTCTTCCAATCCAAGAACATGGTATATCTCTCCATCTGTTTGTATCATCTTTAATTTCTTTCATCAGTGTCTTATAATTTTCTGCATACAGGTCTTTTGCCTCCTGAGGTAGGTTTATTCCTAGTTATTTTATTCCTTTGGTTGCAATGGCAAATGGGAGTGTTTCCATGATTTCTGTTTCTGATTTTTCATCATTAGTGTAAAGGAATGCCAGAGATTTCTGTGCATTAATTTTGTATCCTGCTACTTTACCAAATTCATTGATTAGCTCTAGTAGTTTTCTGGTGGCATCTTTAGGATTTTCTGTGTATAGTATAATGTCAGTTTTACTTCTTCTTTTCCAATTTGGATTCCTTTTATTTCTTTGTCTTTGACTGCCATGGCTAAAACTTCTAAAACTATTTTGAATAATAGTGGTGAGAATGGGCACCCTTGTCTTGTTCCTGATCTTAGAGGAAATGGTTTCAGTTTTTCATCATTGAGAACATTGTTGGCTGTGGGTTTGTCATATATGGCTTTTATTATGTTGAGGTAGGCTCCCTCTATGCCAACTTTCTGGACAAATTTTATCATAAATGGGTGTTGAATTTTGTCAGAAATTTTTTCTGCATCTATTGAGATTATCATATGGTTTTTATTCTTCAATTTGCTAATATGGTGTATCACATGGATTTATTTGCATATATTGAAGAATCCTTGCATTCCTGGGATAAAAACCACTTGATCATGGTGTATGATCTTTTTATTAGCTCTTCTCTAAATGTTTGATAGAATTCATCTGTGAAGCCATCTGGTCCTGAAGCTTTTGTTTGTTGGAAGCTTTTTAATTTCCTGATGAGTCTGGCTAATGGTTTATCAATTTTGTTTATCTTCTCAACGAGCCAGCTTTTAGTTTTACTGATCTTTGCTATTCTTTGCTTCATTTCTTTTTATTTATTTTTGATCTTTATTGGCATATAGTTGCTTGTAGTAGTCTCTCATGATCCTTTGTATTTTTCAGTGTCATTTGTTTCTTCTCCTTTTTCATTTCTAATTCTGTTGATTGTAAGGTTAGGTTGTTTTCTTTTTAGATTTTTCTTGTGTCTTGAGGTAAGATTTTATTGCTATATACTTCCCTCTTAGAACTTCTTTTATTGCATCCTGTAGGTTTTGGGTCATTGTGTTTTCATTGTCATTTGTCTCTAGGTATTTTTTAAATTTCTTCAGTGATCTCTTGGTTATTAAGTAGTGTATTGTTTAGCCTCCATGTGTTTGTATTTTTTATACATTTTTTCCTGTAATTGATATCTAATTTCATAGTGTTGTGGTCAGAAAAGATACTTGATATGATTTCAGTTTTCTTAAATTTACCAAGGCTTGATTTGTGACCCAAGATATGATCTATCCTGGAGAATGTTCCATGAGCACTTGAGAAGAAAGTATATTCTATTGTTTTTGGATGGAATGTCCTATAAATATCAATTAAGTCCATCTGGTCTAATGTCATTTAAATCTTGTGTTTCCTTATTTATTTTCTGTTTGCATGATCTGTCCATTGGTGTAAGTGGGTTGGTAAAGTCACCTACTATTATTGTGTTACTGTTGACCTCCTCTTTTACATCTGTTAGCATTTGCCTTATGTATTGAGGTGCTCCTATGTTGGGTGCACAGATATTTATAATTTTTATATCTTATTCTTGGATTGATCCCTTGGCCATTATATAGTGTCCTTCCTTGTCCCTTGTAATAGTTTTTATTTTAAAGTCTATTTTCTCTGATATGGGTATTGCTACTCTTGCTTTCTTTTGATTTCCATTTGCATGGAATATCTTTTTCCATCCCCTCACTTTCAGTCTGTATGTGTCCCTAGGTCTGTAGTGGGTCTGTTGTAGACAACATATATACAGGTCTTGTTTTTGAATCCATTCAGCCAGTCTATGTATTTTGGTTGGAGCATTTAATCCATTTACACTTAAGGTAATTATTGATATATATGTTCCTTTTACCATTTTCTTAATTGTTTTGGGTTTATTTTTGTAAATCTTTTCCTTCTCTTGTGTTTCCTGCCTAGAGAAGTTCCTTTAGCATTTGTTGTAAAGCTGGTTTGGTGGTGCTTAATTCTCTTAGCTTTTGCTTGTCTGCAAAGCTTTTGATTTCTCCATTGAATCTGAATGAGATCCTTTCTGGGCAGAGTAATCTTGGTTGTAGGTTTTTCCCTTTCATCACTCTTTAAATATATCTTGCCAGTCTTTTCTGGCCTGTATAGTTTCTGCTGAAAGATCAGCTGTTAACCTTATGGTGATTCCCTTGTATGTTATTTGTTGCTTTTCCTTTGCTGCTTTTAATATTTTTTCTTTGTGTTTAATTTTTGTTATTTTGATTAATATGTGTCTTGGCCTCTTTCTCTTTGTGTTTATCCTGTATGGGACTCTGTGCTTACTGGACTTGATTGACTATTTCCTTTCCTATGTTGGGGAAGTTTTCAACTATAATCTCTTCAAATATTTTCTCAGACCCTTTCTTATTTATTTTCTCCTTCTCTGGGACACTTATAGTTTGAATATTGGTGCACTTAATTTTGTCCCAGGTGTCTCTGAGACTGTCCTCCATTCATTTCATTCTTTTTTATTTACTCTGCTCTGCGGCAGTTATTTCCACCATTCTATCTTCCAGCTCACTTATCTGTTCTTCTGCCTCAGTTTTTCTGCTATTGATTCTTTCTAGAGTATTTTCAATTTCAGTTATTGTGCTGTTCATTACTGTTTGTTTGCTCTTTCGTTCTTCTAGGTCCTTGTTAAACATTTTTTGTATTTTCTGTGTTCTATTTCCAAGATTTTGGATCATCTTTACTATCATTACTCTGAATTATTTTCACGTAGTTTGCCTATTTCCTGTTCATTTATTTGGTCTTGTGGGTTTTTATCTTGCTCCATTGCCTGTAAGATATTTCTCTGTCTTCTCATTTTGTCGAATTTACAGTATATGTGATTGCCTTTCCATAGACTGCAGAGTCATAGTTCCTCTTGCTTCTGTTCTCTGCCCCCCAGTGATGGGGTTAGTCCAGTGTCTTGTGTAGGCTTTCTGGTAGGAGGGACTGGTGCCTGCTTTCTGGTGGGTGGAGCTGAGTTTTTTCCCTCTGATGAGCAGGGCCGTGTCATGTGGAGTGTTTTGGGATGTCTGTGAGCTTCATATGACTTTAGGTAATCTGTGTGCGGATGGGTGGGTTTGTGTTCTCGTCTTGTTTGTTTGGTGTGAGGCGTCCAGCACTGGGAGCTGCCAGCAGTTGGGTGGAGCCATGTTTGGGATTCAGATAGAGGCCTCCATGAGAGCTCTTGGTGTTTACTCTCCCTGGGGCTGGGAATTATCTAGTGGTCCAGCAACCTGGACTCAGTGCTCCCACTCCAGAGCCTCAGGCCCCATTTCTGACCAAGGGACCAAGACACTGTAAGTCACTCATCCTGGCAATAAAGGGGATTAAAAAAACAACAACAAAAAGACTAACAAAATCCCAGACAAATTGTAAGAAGTAAAATCAAACAAACAGAAACAGAAACAAGGAAACACGCACACACACACAAGAAACAAAAAGAGAACCAACTGAATCAAATAGCAAGACAACTAGACAAACAAAAGAACCCAAGAATGAAATCAAACAGTTAAGGAGAAAGCTGACAAAAACCCAAAACCAAAAAACAAAACCAAAGCAGAGTGCCAACTGAAGAATGAAGCAAAGAAACAAAGCAAACCACACAAAAATGATAGAAAAAAAAAAAGAAAAATAGAAAGGGGAAAGAATACAGAACAGAAAAACAATGTAGAAACAGAAATATAAAAAAAATAGAAAATATATTAAAGAAAGAAAAAAAGACAAACAGAATCCCAGAGCAATGGTAAAAAACAAAATCAAATGAAAAACGGAAAAAGGAAACACACACATGTAAAAGAAACAAAAACAGAGCCAAATAAAACAAAAAGCAAGAGAACAACCAGACAAATAGAACTCAAAAAATGAAATCAAACAAGATTAAAACTAACGAAAACACAAAACCTAAAAACAAAACCAAAGCAGTGTGCCAACTGAAGAATAAAGCAAGGAAACAGAACAAACCGATAAAAATGAGTTAAAAAATAATAATTATAAAATAAAATAAAATAAAAAGGGAAAAAACACAGGACAACAGTAAAGCAAAGTAGAAATGGAAATAAAACAACAAAAAAGAAAATATATGAAAGAAAAACAGGAAGAAAATATAAGGGAAAAGAACACAGAAGAACAGAAAAGCAAAGTAAAAATAAAAATGTATAAAAAAAAATAAATAAAAACTTGTTATAAAGCATAGAGATCCCAAAAGACTAAAAAAAAAAAGCAAGAAAACTAAAACAACAACAAATAAAAAAGAAAGAAAAAACCAAAAAAAAAAGGGCTAGAGCCAACAACAGAATGAATCAAAGCATAATAAAATTAATAGTAATAATTATGTTTCCCTGGGGTCTCCACTGTAAGTGTCCTTGTACACACCGTGAGCCACAGCTCACCTCCCCCTCCCAAGAGACCCTCCTCTGCCTCTGGAGTGGTCTCTGGACCTTCTGTGGGCCCTGTGGGGACTCTGATCCGGCCCAATTCCTGCATGTGCTTGCCGCCAAAGTCCACAGCTGTCAGAGCTAGACCGTTTTCGTTTGTGGGAACACTCATTGTCTACTCAGATATTCCATAGATGCAGGGTCTACCTAGCTGATTGCGTGGATTTAATCTGCAGCTTGTACAGCTGATGGAAATATCTTCGATCTTCTTCCCTAGTCACCCCATCCCTGGGGTTCATCTTTGGTTTTATCCCCACCTCTGTGTGTGGTCCACCCACAGGAGTCTGGTCCTGAGGCTGCCTTGTAGCTCTTGGGTCTGCCCCTGTGAGGACCTGTCACAGAGGTGGTATGACTGCTTGGATTGTGGTAGCTCTGGTGGCACCAAAAGCACAGGGAAGCCGGCAGCCATGGGAGCAAGAGATATGGCCCTAGTGAGGGCATTTTCTGGTGCCCTGCGTAAGGCGCATGAGGGCCAGCCCTAAGAGGGCTTTTTGTTTGTTTGTTTTTCATTGCCCTGCAGCTAGTGAGTGAGGGCCAGCTCTGAGGGGGCTTTTTTTATTGCTGGCAGCCAGTGCACAAGAGACAGCCATGAGCAGGCTTCTTTTATTGTCCTTGGCAGGTTCCAGTGTGTGGGGAGAGAGAGGTTACAGTAGTGGCTCCTCCCCATGCATGTGACTCAGCAGTCACGTCTGTTTTCATGGCAGTCCAGTCTTCCTCCAAAGGCATTCCCTGCTGCAGATTTCCTCCCTCCCATCCCCTCAGTCCGTCTCCCCACAGCCAACAGCAGTTCTCACTCTGGGCCTGTTCTCCAATCCCCATGCAACAGCTCCCAGCCCCCTTGCACACCTGTGAACACATGTCCCAGTCTGGGGCACATAGGGCCATGGTACGGATCCTCTGTGTATTTCTCACTCTGTCCCGTCTGCCACAGATTGGCCGCTTCACCTTCTTCTGACAGCCTCAAATGTTTCCCTTCTGTCCCATTCGATTTCCCTGTAGAAGGGGGTTTCCCCATTGGACAGGGGGTTTCCCCAAATTCAGGAATCTCTCCTCTGCTTCAGCTCCCCTGCCCTGGGGTGTAGGTCCTGTCCCACTTCCTCTCCTCCTCCTTCTCCCTTCTTTTTTTCCACCCTACCCAGTTATGCAGGGATCTTTATAGTCCTTTCCAGTGTCCAAGGTTTTCTGCTAGTTTTCAGCCGGTGTTCTGTGAGAATTGTTGCATCTATAGATGTATTCCTGATGCATCCGTGCAGAGAGATGCACTCCACATCCACCTACTCCTTCTCTGTCTTGAATCTCTCATTTCTGTTAATTTTTGAAATAAAATATATCTTGTCTGGAGCCTTCAAAAATTTAATAGCTGTTTGGATTTTGTGTAACAATAATTATTGTAGGACCATAAGCCAGAACATAATCAAAATGGAGGTTGTAAAATAATTTAAACACTTAAAAGTCTTGACTTTTTTTTCTGGGATACCTGTGGACACCATTATATGACTTCCTTACACACCAGTAGCCACAAGAGCAGATGGTCAAAAGAGATTCCTCTCCTTCTCAATACTTCTGGAGTTTAGATTTTCCATACCATTACTTCTGTAGCAAATGCTTCATTCTCTTCTTTCATTTCTCTTTCTCTTTTTTTTTAACCTAACTCTACCTCATAACTAATAATAACCTTTAGAGAAATTCAAAAGAGTTTCACACTTTAGAGGCAGAAAAGCAAAAAAAAAAATCTGTGAGAAAGTAGATTAACTTTTATAAGAATAAACAGATTAATATAGCAGAAAGGAAAAGAGATATGTTGTTTAATGGAATCAGAAGAAAAATAGGGAGTCTGGGACATGCGAGAAATTAATAGCATTTGTTACCAATGAAAGTCTGCAACATTTTTTCTCCCTTCTTAAAGATGATATGCCCAGATCATGGGGATGCTCAAGAATATCATAAATGTGGGGATCCCTTTTCTATACCAGGGTTGCAGAAATCATTCAAGGTGCTGTAGTTTAGAGGTTAAATGTGACTTTCCCAGGAAGCTTACCAGTTTTTATAACACTATTAGAACTAATATGTAATTACAGGTGGAAGAAATTGTGGTTTTGTCTAGGACTATAAGAATAAAAACTGTGTGTGTGTTTGTGTGTGTGTGTGTGTTTTAATAGGAAAAAGCATGTGAGCTCCAAAGAGCCTATTAAGAAATGATACTTGAGGTATAGCCATTTGGATTTTGGGAGTCAATCAGTAGCAACTTTCATTTTACCTACCAAACAGTCCAAGGCTACTGGTTGGAAATATACGATATCAAAATAAGAACTTGAAAAATAAAAACATAATTCTTATATATTATTTTACATATACATATATTATTCTTATAGATATATTATTTTACATCTATCATATATTATTTTATTTATAGATATATTATTTTAGATTATTATTTTACATATACAAAATATCCATATATGCTTGCAATTACATTTCCTTATTTATAATAGTCATTTTTATTAAAAAATTAGAAATTGAATTTCCACAGAATTTTCTTCAAATATGATGAATATTTCAGACAATGATATAAATATGTAGGGACTATATATATACATAATATATTATATATACATATTTCCTTTTCTGCATATAAGGGGAAAATATTCCCTAAAATTCTTATAAATCAAATCCTTAAAAATCATACGTTAAAGTCTAATCAACCTTCTTTTGAATAGCTTAGTTCACAAAAAATTCATGAAAGATCCAAAGCTATTTATAATCTCCCATCAAATCTTTGGCTAATCCCTAAATGAGATGTTATGGAGCTTAGTGGAAAACCACATGTCAAAGCATGATCAGCTGAATGGAAATTTAGCCACTACTTAATGCAAGGAACACATTTAGCAGTTCGAGTATCTTCAACACAGAGGTTCTTGGGAAACACATCAGTCTTTCCAGTGAAACCACAGAAGAACTTTGCCTAACAAGTGAAGACTGCATTACAAATCTATGGGTTCAATGGAAGAGTAAGGGCAAAACTGAAACAGACTCACTCTAAAGCTCTAAATTTAAGACTACAAGTTAAAGTGAGCAGCCAAAAGTCTTGCTATCTACTTGAACAGAAATCAGTTCTCTTCATGAAGACAGAACAGCAAAGAGTCAACAATATATCATCCAAAATGTTCATTAAGCTATAAAGATGACCGGATATATGATAGAATAGGAAAATATGACTCATGGACAATAGACACAGGTCTCAAGATAAACCAGAGATAGAAATTAGCAGGCAGGGTTTTAAAGCAGTTATTGTAAATATGTTCAAATACCCATAGAAAGGAAAATCTTAATAAGTAAAAAAAAGAAAAAAAGAAATATTTAAAACAACAAAACTGAAGCTTTAAGAAATTAAAGTTAGAATTTATTGAGTGTAACTAACAAGATATTGAAGATGACAGAAGAAAGGTTCAGTGACCTTGGAAACAGATCAATAGAAAGTATCCAATATAAAACACAGAGAAAAAACAGATTGAAAAAATGAGTAAGTTGGATGTCAGTAACCAGTAGGTCTAATATATGTGTAATTAGAGTCCCAGGAGAGGAGAGAGAAAATATGAGAAAGAGAAAAAGTGTGTATATTTTTTGAAGAAATGCTGACAAAGATCCCCAAAACATGAAGGAAAACACAAATATACAGATTTATGTAGCTCAGAAATCCTAAAGTAGGTTAAATTAAAGTAAAATCACATCTAGACATTTTATAATTAAATTGCTTAAAAGGAGAGATAAAAATAAATATCTTGAAAGCAGCCAAAGAAAAAATGACACATTAAATATAGAAGAATAATGATTAAAATAACAGTGGAATTCTCAAGAATCAGAAAAAATAAATGCTGGCACACAATGCACCAATGTCTTTAAGGTATGTATAGGAGGAACAAACAAGCAAACAAAAACAAAAATGCTGTATCCAGCCAAAATGCCTTCAAAAATAAAAGTAAACTGAAAAATATTTTCAGAAAATTAAAGATAAAGTGACTTGTCACCAAAAGACCTGCACCACAAAATCTGCTATGGGAAATATTCAGATAGAGGCACATAATTTCAGATGGAACTGGTCAAAGGACAGAATCAAGACACTAGATAGATAAATACATTGGGTAAATGAGGAAGACTAACTTTGTGTTCCTTCTCTTATTACTTTAATATTCTACTGATAATTTAATGCAAAAATATAACATTTTATGGTTAGGTTTATAACATTTGTAGAAGTAAAATATATGGCCATAGCACAACAAATTTGAAGTGAATGAAGTACTATTGTTACAATGTGCTTACATTTTGCATAAAGCATTAAAATATCAACTCCATACTCTGATAAATTAAGAAAACATAGAATAATCCCAAGAGCAATAATGAAATAGATATAGAATGGTATAGCAGAAAGGAATTTAAGTGAAATGTTAAAAAAATAGTTGATCAACCTAAGAGAAGGAAGGAAAGGAGATACACAGAAACAGAAAAATAAGTGAATGCATAAATACAGATAGATAAATGATAGATAGATAGATGATAGATAGATAGATAGTTGGAGAATGGTAAATATAAATCAAAGTACATTGTGATTACATCAGATATAAATAGAATTAACAATTCAATTAAGATGTACATATTGTCAGTCCAAATTTTAAAATAATAATAATTTAAGCCAGACATAATTACTCCTCTCACTAAGAGATATGTACTATAAATATAAAGACACAAATGGTTTGAAAGTAAAATGACATAAAAATAAATTCCATGCACACATTAAACATAAGAAAGCTTGTGTGTCTACATTAATAAAATAAACTTCAAGACAAACCGTATTACAAGAAATAGAGTGACATTTAATATAAGATTAGAAAAGAAAACCTTCTGAAGACTATTTTTCAAGTGAGCCTTATCAACAGTTATCACTCCCATATTTGGAGTATCTAGTATTATCCCATGCCAGAAAATGTTTCCTGGCCTAGGATTTGTATGGATTCAATATTTTAAAGTATCTGATGTTCAAACTGTCATTATTCAAAATACCTTTTGAGCCTGAGCTGTGTAGTTTTCAGCTGCCATTTATTTGTCGGTCAAGGTCACAAGAGATAAGAGGTAATATTAATGCTATATGTCAGATACTAGAGAATTCTTGTTCTGATCTGCACAAGCTCTTGTGGAACAATGGGAAATCAGAGAAAGAACAAGAGGTCATCTGTAGCCAAACCTGGTCAGGAAGATAGAGAATCTTTCATCTTTCTTTTGTTCCCTCAATCCTACTCTCTTCTTTCAGTTGGAAGTATTATTGTGAATACATTCAGCAGAAAATAAATGGAGCTATCAAAAATTAAATTTTTTCAGACTTGTTCCCTGAATTTCAGGATAAATATTAATATCTGAGCTAGGACATATCAGAAGACATCTGGGACAATGTAGTCATCTTCTTCATACTTGGTAATATGAACTCATTAGAGTGACTGAAATAAAAGAAAAAGTAATGAAGTATTCTCTAAGATGCAAAGGAAACTAGAGTAACACATAATGAGTGTTGACTTTTCAAATACAAGCTTAAATATTTGCTAGGGAATGAGGAAATCATGTCAACAAAATTTACAATTACTGTAAAATTTTCAAACTGAAAGGTTGAAAAGATTTAAGGATTGAATTTTCTTGTTTTACCAGAAGAAATGTAGTTGTATACCTTTAAACATTAGCATTTGTCTAATATAGAGATTAGTTTCTTTCTATTGCTATATTAAAAAATAATGATTTTAAGCTCCTAACTTACATACAAAAAGTCTGATTTTTAAAAATAATATTCCAAACAATTCAAAATACACCAGCTAAAAAATAGCTAATGATAATTAAGTTTTGAATCAGTTTTGAAAATCAAATTCCAAATTCAGCTGTTAATGAATTGATCATTTTATCTTTAAGGAAATTAGCCATAGTCCTGACAGTGTGTCACATACATAGTTGAAACTATCAATATAACATTATTTTGAATAGAACTGATAAAGCATTGTAATAGATTGCTTATTTCAAAAAATTACCTAACTTACCGAATTTTTGAAATTTTATAGTCATATTGAATGACTTTACTTTCATTAAGCAATACATCGTTTAACTGAGTTTTCTTTCTTGACTAAAGTTCATTATGGTCAAAAATATTAAGGGTGTTGTGGGAAACTACTGCATGAAGCACATGTCTCAGTGCCCACCATCTACTGAGGTCAGGATAGAAAAGACTGAAGTGAAGACACTGATGGGCAAATTAAGACAACACAGGTGACCCAGACCAGAATTCCCCTAGTTGGAGCATGCACCAGCCTCCACTTGCCATAGGGTGGAGTTGCCATTTCAGCCTGAGTGTTAATATAAGCTACATACCCATTTTTCCCCGTGAGGAACCTTGAGTGATGTTTTGTGGAATACCTAAATGTAGTACACTAAGGAATGTGCTATGGAGTATCCAAATACAAGGTTCATGTCTGCAAAGAGGGATACAGACAAGAATCGGAGTCCTCTGTCATGATTATTCACCTTGTGGCCTTTGGATAGGGCATGTCCTTCATTTCAGTATCCTAAGTACTTTTATGTGTTGACAGGATTAGGCATGATGAACATAAGGTGACTGGCAGAAGACATTCAAAAAAGCAGCGATTAATTCATTGTTATTATCATATTCAACTTACAAGGTAGTGGGGGGATGAGATGTATCTCATGGGGAAAAACTATAAATAGAAATATCTGTGTTTTAACAAGTTAAATGTTGGGCTATTCCTTTTCAATCCTATCAGACCCACTCCCACATGTAATGAATCTCTTATTGTGCAATGATAACCAGAGAAATTATAACCTAATTTCAAAGACAGCTACGAAAATAATATAATGCTCTACATGTATTATTAAGTGAAACATAAAAATGAATTTAAATTAAAAATAATATGTACATCAATAATCAGATTTTTGGTCATATCTTTGGTAGAAGGCACAATGAAAAAGCCCAAAACCTTGCATTATATTGAACAATTGCAACTTATACATGTAGTTCAGTAACAAGCGTGACATTGCCACTGGTGATGTGGATTTTTGGAAATATTTAACAATGATGATGTATTATGTTAAAAATATTATTTTCTCTATTTGCACAGTTGTCACATTATTGGAAAATTACATGAATAAAAGGTGCTTCCAACAACACTGTTTATGCAAAATATTTTGTTCTAGGTTGAGATAATTATAAGTAAGTTTTTATCTTATGTAAATATATAAATGTGTATATCAGATAATTTTAGTATGTGCATGCTGCAGCCCTGGCCCATGTACATTAAATGCCAGTGGTGAAATCAAACAGCTAAGGAGAAAGCTGACAAAAACCCAAAACCAAAAAACAAAACCAAAGCAGAGTGCCAACTGAAGAATGAAGCAAAGAAACAAAGCAAACCACACAAAAATGATAGAAAAAAAAAAAGAAAAATAGAAAGGGGAAAGAATACAGAACAGAAAAACAATGTAGAAACAGAAATATAAAAAAAATAGAAAATATATTAAAGAAAGAAAAAAAGACAAACAGAATCCCAGAGCAATGGTAAAAAACAAAATCAAATGAAAAACGGAAAAAGGAAACACACACATGTAAAAGAAACAAAAACAGAGCCAAATAAAACAAAAAGCAAGAGAACAACCAGACAAATAGAACTCAAAAAATGAAATCAAACAAGATTAAAACTAACGAAAACACAAAACCTAAAAACAAAACCAAAGCAGTGTGCCAACTGAAGAATAAAGCAAGGAAACAGAACAAACCGATAAAAATGAGTTAAAAAATAATAATTATAAAATAAAATAAAATAAAAAGGGAAAAAACACAGGACAACAGTAAAGCAAAGTAGAAATGGAAATAAAACAACAAAAAAGAAAATATATGAAAGAAAAACAGGAAGAAAATATAAGGGAAAAGAACACAGAAGAACAGAAAAGCAAAGTAAAAATAAAAATGTATAAAAAAAAATAAATAAAAACTTGTTATAAAGCATAGAGATCCCAAAAGACTAAAAAAAAAAAGCAAGAAAACTAAAACAACAACAAATAAAAAAGAAAGAAAAAACCAAAAAAAAAAGGGCTAGAGCCAACAACAGAATGAATCAAAGCATAATAAAATTAATAGTAATAATTATGTTTCCCTGGGGTCTCCACTGTAAGTGTCCTTGTACACACCGTGAGCCACAGCTCACCTCCCCCTCCCAAGAGACCCTCCTCTGCCTCTGGAGTGGTCTCTGGACCTTCTGTGGGCCCTGTGGGGACTCTGATCCGGCCCAATTCCTGCATGTGCTTGCCGCCAAAGTCCACAGCTGTCAGAGCTAGACCGTTTTCGTTTGTGGGAACACTCATTGTCTACTCAGATATTCCATAGATGCAGGGTCTACCTAGCTGATTGCGTGGATTTAATCTGCAGCTTGTACAGCTGATGGAAATATCTTCGATCTTCTTCCCTAGTCACCCCATCCCTGGGGTTCATCTTTGGTTTTATCCCCACCTCTGTGTGTGGTCCACCCACAGGAGTCTGGTCCTGAGGCTGCCTTGTAGCTCTTGGGTCTGCCCCTGTGAGGACCTGTCACAGAGGTGGTATGACTGCTTGGATTGTGGTAGCTCTGGTGGCACCAAAAGCACAGGGAAGCCGGCAGCCATGGGAGCAAGAGATATGGCCCTAGTGAGGGCATTTTCTGGTGCCCTGCGTAAGGCGCATGAGGGCCAGCCCTGAGAGGGCTTTTTGTTTGTTTGTTTTTCATTGCCCTGCAGCTAGTGAGTGAGGGCCAGCTCTGAGGGGGCTTTTTTTATTGCTGGCAGCCAGTGCACAAGAGACAGCCATGAGCAGGCTTCTTTTATTGTCCTTGGCAGGTTCCAGTGTGTGGGGAGAGAGAGGTTACAGTAGTGGCTCCTCCCCATGCATGTGACTCAGCAGTCACGTCTGTTTTCATGGCAGTCCAGTCTTCCTCCAAAGGCATTCCCTGCTGCAGATTTCCTCCCTCCCATCCCCTCAGTCCGTCTCCCCACAGCCAACAGCAGTTCTCACTCTGGGCCTGTTCTCCAATCCCCATGCAACAGCTCCCAGCCCCCTTGCACACCTGTGAACACATGTCCCAGTCTGGGGCACATAGGGCCATGGTACGGATCCTCTGTGTATTTCTCACTCTGTCCCGTCTGCCACAGATTGGCCGCTTCACCTTCTTCTGACAGCCTCAAATGTTTCCCTTCTGTCCCATTCGATTTCCCTGTAGAAGGGGGTTTCCCCATTGGACAGGGGGTTTCCCCAAATTCAGGAATCTCTCCTCTGCTTCAGCTCCCCTGCCCTGGGGTGTAGGTCCTGTCCCACTTCCTCTCCTCCTCCTTCTCCCTTCTTTTTTTCCACCCTACCCAGTTATGCAGGGATCTTTATAGTCCTTTCCAGTGTCCAAGGTTTTCTGCTAGTTTTCAGCCGGTGTTCTGTGAGAATTGTTGCATCTATAGATGTATTCCTGATGCATCCGTGCAGAGAGATGCACTCCACATCCACCTACTCCTTCTCTGTCTTGAATCTCTCATTTCTGTTAATTTTTGAAATAAAATATATCTTGTCTGGAGCCTTCAAAAATTTAATAGCTGTTTGGATTTTGTGTAACAATAATTATTGTAGGACCATAAGCCAGAACATAATCAAAATGGAGGTTGTAAAATAATTTAAACACTTAAAAGTCTTGACTTTTTTTTCTGGGATACCTGTGGACACCATTATATGACTTCCTTACACACCAGTAGCCACAAGAGCAGATGGTCAAAAGAGATTCCTCTCCTTCTCAATACTTCTGGAGTTTAGATTTTCCATACCATTACTTCTGTAGCAAATGCTTCATTCTCTTCTTTCATTTCTCTTTCTCTTTTTTTTTAACCTAACTCTACCTCATAACTAATAATAACCTTTAGAGAAATTCAAAAGAGTTTCACACTTTAGAGGCAGAAAAGCAAAAAAAAAAATCTGTGAGAAAGTAGATTAACTTTTATAAGAATAAACAGATTAATATAGCAGAAAGGAAAAGAGATATGTTGTTTAATGGAATCAGAAGAAAAATAGGGAGTCTGGGACATGCGAGAAATTAATAGCATTTGTTACCAATGAAAGTCTGCAACATTTTTTCTCCCTTCTTAAAGATGATATGCCCAGATCATGGGGATGCTCAAGAATATCATAAATGTGGGGATCCCTTTTCTATACCAGGGTTGCAGAAATCATTCAAGGTGCTGTAGTTTAGAGGTTAAATGTGACTTTCCCAGGAAGCTTACCAGTTTTTATAACACTATTAGAACTAATATGTAATTACAGGTGGAAGAAATTGTGGTTTTGTCTAGGACTATAAGAATAAAAACTGTGTGTGTGTTTGTGTGTGTGTGTGTGTTTTAATAGGAAAAAGCATGTGAGCTCCAAAGAGCCTATTAAGAAATGATACTTGAGGTATAGCCATTTGGATTTTGGGAGTCAATCAGTAGCAACTTTCATTTTACCTACCAAACAGTCCAAGGCTACTGGTTGGAAATATACGATATCAAAATAAGAACTTGAAAAATAAAAACATAATTCTTATATATTATTTTACATATACATATATTATTCTTATAGATATATTATTTTACATCTATCATATATTATTTTATTTATAGATATATTATTTTAGATTATTATTTTACATATACAAAATATCCATATATGCTTGCAATTACATTTCCTTATTTATAATAGTCATTTTTATTAAAAAATTAGAAATTGAATTTCCACAGAATTTTCTTCAAATATGATGAATATTTCAGACAATGATATAAATATGTAGGGACTATATATATACATAATATATTATATATACATATTTCCTTTTCTGCATATAAGGGGAAAATATTCCCTAAAATTCTTATAAATCAAATCCTTAAAAATCATACGTTAAAGTCTAATCAACCTTCTTTTGAATAGCTTAGTTCACAAAAAATTCATGAAAGATCCAAAGCTATTTATAATCTCCCATCAAATCTTTGGCTAATCCCTAAATGAGATGTTATGGAGCTTAGTGGAAAACCACATGTCAAAGCATGATCAGCTGAATGGAAATTTAGCCACTACTTAATGCAAGGAACACATTTAGCAGTTCGAGTATCTTCAACACAGAGGTTCTTGGGAAACACATCAGTCTTTCCAGTGAAACCACAGAAGAACTTTGCCTAACAAGTGAAGACTGCATTACAAATCTATGGGTTCAATGGAAGAGTAAGGGCAAAACTGAAACAGACTCACTCTAAAGCTCTAAATTTAAGACTACAAGTTAAAGTGAGCAGCCAAAAGTCTTGCTATCTACTTGAACAGAAATCAGTTCTCTTCATGAAGACAGAACAGCAAAGAGTCAACAATATATCATCCAAAATGTTCATTAAGCTATAAAGATGACCGGATATATGATAGAATAGGAAAATATGACTCATGGACAATAGACACAGGTCTCAAGATAAACCAGAGATAGAAATTAGCAGGCAGGGTTTTAAAGCAGTTATTGTAAATATGTTCAAATACCCATAGAAAGGAAAATCTTAATAAGTAAAAAAAAGAAAAAAAGAAATATTTAAAACAACAAAACTGAAGCTTTAAGAAATTAAAGTTAGAATTTATTGAGTGTAACTAACAAGATATTGAAGATGACAGAAGAAAGGTTCAGTGACCTTGGAAACAGATCAATAGAAAGTATCCAATATAAAACACAGAGAAAAAACAGATTGAAAAAATGAGTAAGTTGGATGTCAGTAACCAGTAGGTCTAATATATGTGTAATTAGAGTCCCAGGAGAGGAGAGAGAAAATATGAGAAAGAGAAAAAGTGTGTATATTTTTTGAAGAAATGCTGACAAAGATCCCCAAAACATGAAGGAAAACACAAATATACAGATTTATGTAGCTCAGAAATCCTAAAGTAGGTTAAATTAAAGTAAAATCACATCTAGACATTTTATAATTAAATTGCTTAAAAGGAGAGATAAAAATAAATATCTTGAAAGCAGCCAAAGAAAAAATGACACATTAAATATAGAAGAATAATGATTAAAATAACAGTGGAATTCTCAAGAATCAGAAAAAATAAATGCTGGCACACAATGCACCAATGTCTTTAAGGTATGTATAGGAGGAACAAACAAGCAAACAAAAACAAAAATGCTGTATCCAGCCAAAATGCCTTCAAAAATAAAAGTAAACTGAAAAATATTTTCAGAAAATTAAAGATAAAGTGACTTGTCACCAAAAGACCTGCACCACAAAATCTGCTATGGGAAATATTCAGATAGAGGCACATAATTTCAGATGGAACTGGTCAAAGGACAGAATCAAGACACTAGATAGATAAATACATTGGGTAAATGAGGAAGACTAACTTTGTGTTCCTTCTCTTATTACTTTAATATTCTACTGATAATTTAATGCAAAAATATAACATTTTATGGTTAGGTTTATAACATTTGTAGAAGTAAAATATATGGCCATAGCACAACAAATTTGAAGTGAATGAAGTACTATTGTTACAATGTGCTTACATTTTGCATAAAGCATTAAAATATCAACTCCATACTCTGATAAATTAAGAAAACATAGAATAATCCCAAGAGCAATAATGAAATAGATATAGAATGGTATAGCAGAAAGGAATTTAAGTGAAATGTTAAAAAAATAGTTGATCAACCTAAGAGAAGGAAGGAAAGGAGATACACAGAAACAGAAAAATAAGTGAATGCATAAATACAGATAGATAAATGATAGATAGATAGATGATAGATAGATAGATAGTTGGAGAATGGTAAATATAAATCAAAGTACATTGTGATTACATCAGATATAAATAGAATTAACAATTCAATTAAGATGTACATATTGTCAGTCCAAATTTTAAAATAATAATAATTTAAGCCAGACATAATTACTCCTCTCACTAAGAGATATGTACTATAAATATAAAGACACAAATGGTTTGAAAGTAAAATGACATAAAAATAAATTCCATGCACACATTAAACATAAGAAAGCTTGTGTGTCTACATTAATAAAATAAACTTCAAGACAAACCGTATTACAAGAAATAGAGTGACATTTAATATAAGATTAGAAAAGAAAACCTTCTGAAGACTATTTTTCAAGTGAGCCTTATCAACAGTTATCACTCCCATATTTGGAGTATCTAGTATTATCCCATGCCAGAAAATGTTTCCTGGCCTAGGATTTGTATGGATTCAATATTTTAAAGTATCTGATGTTCAAACTGTCATTATTCAAAATACCTTTTGAGCCTGAGCTGTGTAGTTTTCAGCTGCCATTTATTTGTCGGTCAAGGTCACAAGAGATAAGAGGTAATATTAATGCTATATGTCAGATACTAGAGAATTCTTGTTCTGATCTGCACAAGCTCTTGTGGAACAATGGGAAATCAGAGAAAGAACAAGAGGTCATCTGTAGCCAAACCTGGTCAGGAAGATAGAGAATCTTTCATCTTTCTTTTGTTCCCTCAATCCTACTCTCTTCTTTCAGTTGGAAGTATTATTGTGAATACATTCAGCAGAAAATAAATGGAGCTATCAAAAATTAAATTTTTTCAGACTTGTTCCCTGAATTTCAGGATAAATATTAATATCTGAGCTAGGACATATCAGAAGACATCTGGGACAATGTAGTCATCTTCTTCATACTTGGTAATATGAACTCATTAGAGTGACTGAAATAAAAGAAAAAGTAATGAAGTATTCTCTAAGATGCAAAGGAAACTAGAGTAACACATAATGAGTGTTGACTTTTCAAATACAAGCTTAAATATTTGCTAGGGAATGAGGAAATCATGTCAACAAAATTTACAATTACTGTAAAATTTTCAAACTGAAAGGTTGAAAAGATTTAAGGATTGAATTTTCTTGTTTTACCAGAAGAAATGTAGTTGTATACCTTTAAACATTAGCATTTGTCTAATATAGAGATTAGTTTCTTTCTATTGCTATATTAAAAAATAATGATTTTAAGCTCCTAACTTACATACAAAAAGTCTGATTTTTAAAAATAATATTCCAAACAATTCAAAATACACCAGCTAAAAAATAGCTAATGATAATTAAGTTTTGAATCAGTTTTGAAAATCAAATTCCAAATTCAGCTGTTAATGAATTGATCATTTTATCTTTAAGGAAATTAGCCATAGTCCTGACAGTGTGTCACATACATAGTTGAAACTATCAATATAACATTATTTTGAATAGAACTGATAAAGCATTGTAATAGATTGCTTATTTCAAAAAATTACCTAACTTACCGAATTTTTGAAATTTTATAGTCATATTGAATGACTTTACTTTCATTAAGCAATACATCGTTTAACTGAGTTTTCTTTCTTGACTAAAGTTCATTATGGTCAAAAATATTAAGGGTGTTGTGGGAAACTACTGCATGAAGCACATGTCTCAGTGCCCACCATCTACTGAGGTCAGGATAGAAAAGACTGAAGTGAAGACACTGATGGGCAAATTAAGACAACACAGGTGACCCAGACCAGAATTCCCCTAGTTGGAGCATGCACCAGCCTCCACTTGCCATAGGGTGGAGTTGCCATTTCAGCCTGAGTGTTAATATAAGCTACATACCCATTTTTCCCCGTGAGGAACCTTGAGTGATGTTTTGTGGAATACCTAAATGTAGTACACTAAGGAATGTGCTATGGAGTATCCAAATACAAGGTTCATGTCTGCAAAGAGGGATACAGACAAGAATCGGAGTCCTCTGTCATGATTATTCACCTTGTGGCCTTTGGATAGGGCATGTCCTTCATTTCAGTATCCTAAGTACTTTTATGTGTTGACAGGATTAGGCATGATGAACATAAGGTGACTGGCAGAAGACATTCAAAAAAGCAGCGATTAATTCATTGTTATTATCATATTCAACTTACAAGGTAGTGGGGGGATGAGATGTATCTCATGGGGAAAAACTATAAATAGAAATATCTGTGTTTTAACAAGTTAAATGTTGGGCTATTCCTTTTCAATCCTATCAGACCCACTCCCACATGTAATGAATCTCTTATTGTGCAATGATAACCAGAGAAATTATAACCTAATTTCAAAGACAGCTACGAAAATAATATAATGCTCTACATGTATTATTAAGTGAAACATAAAAATGAATTTAAATTAAAAATAATATGTACATCAATAATCAGATTTTTGGTCATATCTTTGGTAGAAGGCACAATGAAAAAGCCCAAAACCTTGCATTATATTGAACAATTGCAACTTATACATGTAGTTCAGTAACAAGCGTGACATTGCCACTGGTGATGTGGATTTTTGGAAATATTTAACAATGATGATGTATTATGTTAAAAATATTATTTTCTCTATTTGCACAGTTGTCACATTATTGGAAAATTACATGAATAAAAGGTGCTTCCAACAACACTGTTTATGCAAAATATTTTGTTCTAGGTTGAGATAATTATAAGTAAGTTTTTATCTTATGTAAATATATAAATGTGTATATCAGATAATTTTAGTATGTGCATGCTGCAGCCCTGGCCCATGTACATTAAATGCCAGTGGTTCCTCATCCTCATTGACACCAAAAATCTCCTACACATTTCCAAACGCTTAATTGGATAGAATTTCCCTCACTAAGATAGTCCCTTTTGGATAATTTAGCAGAGAACACTTTCTTTTTGTTGTTTGAGTTTCCTAAATAGAGGGGTATTGAAATGAAGTTGGACTTTTGGAAACATCACACCATGGGATTCAGATTTTGCAATGCGTTCCTTTTTTTCCTCTCTTTCTTTTTTCTCTCTTATCATTGTTTGTTTTTTTCTCTTGCTTTGAACAATATTTATAATACATTTACTAGATATAAAACACTATCCTGGTGATAGAACAGTGAACGAGTAAATCAAACTCCTTGTTGTCATAAAGCTTTTTTAGATGGGGAGGCTAGAAATGAATAAGAGTAACTCCAAGGGTGTGTGTGTGTGTGTGTGTGTGTGTGTGTGTGTGTGTGTGTGTGTGTGTGTTAAGTCAAAGTTAAAATAGCAAATCTGAGCACTTGGATAGGAGAGTAGGATCTGAGGGTAAAATGGGAACTAGAAGGAAAAAAAATAAAAGAAGTTTGAGGTGAGAGAGGCTGATAAGGCTGGTGACTATCTTACATGGGAAAGTTATGAATGACATCTCTGAGAAAAAACTATTTGAAAAATACTTATGTGAGACAGTGAGAAGATCTGGTGAAGACAATCTCAAGAGCGAAGTTCCTATGTAAGGTGCATGCAGGGCACTGTAGGAGTTTAGACCTTATTCTAACTTCATTGAAAAGCTATAGGAGAGTCTTGTACTTTAAAAGGATCACTCCAGATAAGGAGTTGTAGAGAACTCCCTGAAATGAGAGATTGTGCAACGGAGGCTGTATTTTGAAGGTAGAAATGACAGTATTTGATGATGAATTGGAGGAGTAGAAGGAGGAAGATCAAAGATTCTCATGTTTGAGAATGAGCCCCTGGACGAATAATCGTGCAATTTACTGTGATACCAACGACAGGGAGGAGAAAGCTGGCACTGGAACATGGCAGAATTGGAACAGGCATTTGGAGACATTATATTTGAATGTCCTAATAGATATACATATAAAAATCAAGAAGGAGGTAAGAGTAAGTAGAATATTTGAATTTCGAACTCAGGAGAGCGTCATCACTAGAGAAATAAATGTATTTGTCATCAGCAGCTTATCTGTGTCATGTGGAACGTAAGTGAAGATAAGAGTGGAAATTAGTGAAGGAATTTGCATGCAAAAAATAAAGTTATTTTAGGAAATAGAGAATTATTAAAGAATCGAATTTTCAAACCATGCAAAATTAATATATATTTTTACGATTTTGTTAAACAAATATTTATCACTGTATAAACAGTATTAATTTCTGTCATTGAAATTATATATTTCCACAAAATTATGGGGAATATAACATGCACAAAGGAGATAAAATCTCCTCTCTATTGATAGGACTGTAAGCAAAGCTTCTTGTTGTCATTTGTTCTTTCCCTTAAAAGACATGCATTATTTTTTAATTGGTAAATATATTATCTGTAAAATTGTGCATTATAGGGATTAATCTGCTAGCAGTGTACAGGCTAAATTAGCATCAACTAGGGCCAATGTGAGGCACTAGAGCTAGACATCATTTGTAAGACATTTGCATTGCTGGATCTTGCAGTAAAATGAAAAAAGCTCCCAGTTATGGAGGAAGGTTTTTTTTTTTCTTTTGGATGTCAAATTTAAATAAATTATATCTTGGAGAAAGTCACCACATAATCTTGAAGTTTTGATGGTGAATAAATACAATACTGGCCCTTGGTAACTCTGTGCTTTGCCTTACATGTTGGCAAACTAAAGAAAACCTTGATTAAACACATTTATCTACCCCTTTTGCACGTGCAAATGTGTGATTAAAAGTGACTGAGAAAATATATAACCATGTGGATTGGTATCAATGTAATTCTGAATAACAGTGTTCAAAAGAGCCCATAAAAATACCACGCAGAGATAAAATTTTTACTTGTTCAATCACTCCCCAGCCACCCCAACTGTGGGACTCTTTCATACCTGCTTCTCTATCGTCAAACCTCCTATATAGTCACACCTACTCAACTCAGTTGGTGACCCGATTTCCTCCTTCACTGTCAAAGTAGATGCAATAACAAAGGAATCTACACACTCACACTACCACACATTCCTACTTACCAGTATCTGATGATATTGTATTCTTACATGTTATCATACTTGAAATAACCATGATTCTGCCTAAATTCAATAATTTCTGTTTTTCACACACTTTCTCCCCTTTACCCTTTGTACTTCAGTACATAGCCCCAGGAATACTTTGGGGCTCTCTTCTATATCAGTGATTATTTTCTGTCTATGGGCAGTTTCCATCATTATAAAAACATAATGTTACTGTCACATCTTTAAAAAACATTATTGTTTTTGAACAACTGGCTGTCATAGCTGTTTCCATTTGTGTAAAAGTCTAAGAAATAACTGTCTACACTAAGCATCTCCAAATTCTCACATTTTCTTCTCTTTAAATCCAATCCAACTACGATTTTGCTCCTAGAGTTCAATGTAAGTATCCCCAATGATTTCTACATTGTCAAATTTCATATCAGTGTTTCTTCTTAATTTAATTGATTTATTAGCATTTGACACAGTTTAACATACTCAACCTTGATGCACTACTTCCCTTGGATATCAAGACACCACTCTCTCCTATTTTTTTTTTCTCCCTCACTGGTAGGTCCTACTCAGTCACCTTTACCAGTTTCTACTCTTACTCTACCCTCTTGACACTACTGCAATCCAGAACTCTGTCCGTGGTCCACTTATCCTGTGTACTAGCTTTGAATACATGTATTTGCTGCCAACTGCCACGTTCTTATTTCCTACTGAGATCTTTTTTTCTGAATTCCAGTCCTATATATGTAACTGCCTTTTTAACATCCCCATATCTCATTGTCATCTCAAATCCAGCATGTCACAACTAATGCACCCCCTCTAAAATATCTGCTCCTCCTGCATTCTTTTCCATCTCAGTAATCAAGGGTAGGGGTACTCTTGATTATACTTCTAGTTGCTTTCACCAAAAATATCTAGACAATTGATTACTTTTTCTCCTCTCATGTTCCATATTCAATATCTCTATAATATATCTAGAGTAATCAGTACTCATCACTTCCATTGCCATCATTAAGATCTGAACCATTTCATCTCTGGACTCTAGTCTCTACACACTATTAGGTAGTCTTCACTTTTCTTTTCTTTTCTTTTCTTTTTTTTTGACCATCATCCCTCCCTCCTCCTTTTGTCTCTTCACAAATAAGCTATTAGAGAAGTTTATTTGAAATGTAAATCAGTCCTGTAATGGCTTCTTATTTTATTCAGAGTAAAAACACAAATCCTTACAAGGACCCCTAAGACCAACCAGGACTGGTTTTCCATTACTTCCCTGACCTTGTCTGCCACTCCCTCTCTCTCAAGCAATCTTACAGCTGTTATTACCTCCATGCTCTTCAGCAAATGCTTCAGGCATACACCTAGCTTCACACTTTTGCTACTGTTCCTTCTGCTTGGAATTCCCCACTGCATATATCAAATGGTCACCCTCCTTACCTGCTCCAGATTATTACTGAAATATCATTTTCTCAAGGATACTCTTCTTAGGCATGCCCTGATTAACCTATTTAAAATTACCCCTACACTTTCCCCCATAACTCATAAATCTATTCTATTCTGCTTTAAAAAGAAAAAGTTTTTCTCCAGCATTTAATAAAGTTCTAAGAGTAGAGTTAAGCCTCATTATTAGAGGATTTTTTTATTTGAGATTTCATCTACTCTCTAAAATTTATTGTAACCTCAAAGTTCATATCCAAGGCATTTTCATGGTCATTCTTAGACATGTGCAGAGAGGCAAGAAATTTGGGTCACCGGACGTGCAACTTCCCAGCTGAAGTCAATAATGATATACTCCGACTGTTGGTTTCAGCTTTCATACAGTAAACAAGTGTCCTTTTCACGGTATTTTTAGTGCCACATTTTTCACATTGTTGTGTGTTTTTGATGATGCCTTCCTGCTTTAAATTGCCCTCAAACATAGTGCAGATGTGCTTTCTAGTGTCCTTAAGTGTTAGTGTGCTGTGATGTGACTTATGGAGAAAATTTGTGTTAGACAATGTTAGTTTTCAGGCTTGAATGATGTCGTTGGCCATGGGTTTAGTGTAAATGAATCAACAATATATATTAAATAAGGTGCCTTTAAACAGAAACACACATAAAACAGGCTATGTATTGATCAATTGACAGAAATGTGATAGAGGCTCACAGGAACCTAACTTTGTATTTCTTCTAGGAGCAGTGGTTAAGTATTCACTACTTTAGTGTCTCTAGTGACTTTACAGAGCTTAACTATCTTGATTAATAAGAATTCTTTGTATTTGCTTTTTACTGGATAGAATGTAAGCTCCTTGATGGCAAATCACAGAAAACATGTAACATTATCCTATTTCCATAATTTATTTACTAATTTAAAAAAACACATGATGTATATGCATATATTCATAGGCACACAGCAAAGAAAACTTACACAAATTATGTTAATCATAGTCACCGTAAGTAGGTTAAAAATGTAAGCATGCTCAAAATAATTTGTTTGGTTGTTGAATGTGTGATATGTTTCACAAATTCTGATTTATTGGACATACATGGTAATATATGGAGAGACTAGCCTGATCTACCTATCTATCTATCTGACCATGAAATTCTCTATCAATCTAACATTGCCTGGCTTATAATATGTGCTCAATATTTTTCATGGAAAGAAGGGAATAAATTTGTTATCTCTCAACCTCACTAGAGCTGGAGTAAAGACAATTAATTTCATGATTTCATGAAAAAAAGACTGTTATTTTGTTATGTTGAATAAATTTACAGCATTTCAAAGGAATAAAAGTAAAAAACAAAATGAAAGTATTGCCTTATCACTTGTCTTTCAAAACAAGCTTCAACATATCTAATCAAAATGCTTCTCTTCTCATAGCATTAACAGGTACTGTTCTAAAGTAATCCAGTAGGGACTTCCCTGGTGGCATAGTAGTTAAGAATCTGCCTGCCAATGCAGGGAACATGGGTTCAAGCCCTGGTCCGGGAAGATCCCACATGCCGTGGAGCAGCTAAGCCCATGTGGCACAACTACTGAGCCTGCATTCTAGAGCCCACGAGGCAAAACTACTGAGCCTGTGTGCCACAACTACTGAAGCCCGCACCCCTGCTCCACAACAAAAGAAGCCATCGCAATGAGAAGCACATACACTGCAATGAAGAGTAGCCCCCGCTCACCACAACTAGAGAAAGCTGGCGAGCATCAACAAAGACCCAGTGCAGCCAAAAATAAATAAATTTTTAAAAAAGTAAAGTAATCCAATAACTGTTCTAAACAGCAGACATGCTGCAAAGAAAATATCTCCATAATATCTTTTTAGAGCACTGAATAATTAATCAAAAAATTGTAGGCTGCTGCAATGACAAGTGCATTAATCTCTAAGCAGCTATACTGATATTTCAAATTATATATTTTCTAAATATCTTTCCATGATGTTATACATTTATCTTTTTAAAAAGTCTTTTTTGTTGTTTAGCAAAGAGGAAATCAACTGTTTTAATGGATTAACTGCACTGACAAAAAGCATTCAGGAAAATCCCACAGGAACCCTGTTACAGGGACCTCAAATATATATTATCAAAGAACACATCCCTAGTCACAAATATAATGCATAGAGGGACCTAAGGAAACTTGAAAGCTTTTATAAAGCAAAAGAAACTACAAATAAGACAAAAACACAACCCTTAGAATGGGAGAAAATATTTGCAAATGAATCAACAGACAAAGGATTAATCTCCAAAATACATAAACAGCACATGCAGCTCAATATTAAAGAAACAAACAACCCAATCCAAAAATGGGCAGAACACCTAAATAGACATTTCTCCAAAGAAGACATACAGATGGCCAAGAAGCACATGAAAAGCTGCACAACATCACTAATTATTAGAGAAACGCAAATCAAAACTACAATGAGGTATCACCTCACACCAGATAGAATGGGCATCATCAGAAAATCTACAAACAACAAATGCTGGAGAGGGTGTGGAGAAAAGGAAACCCTCTTGCACTGTTGGTGGGAATGTAAATTGGTACAGCCACTATGGAGAACAGTATGGAGGTTTCTTAAAAAACTAAAAATAGAATTACCATATGACCCAGCATTCCCACTACTGGGCATATACCTAGAGAAAACCATAATTCAAAAAGACACATACACCCCAATGTTCATTGCAGTGCTATTTACAATAGCCAGGTCATGGATGCAACCTAAATGCCCATCGACAGATGAATGGATAAAGAAGATATGGTACATATATACAGTGGAATATTACTCAGCCAGAAAAAGGAACGAAATTGGGTCATTTGTAGAGAAGTGGATGGACCTAGAGACTGTCATACAGAGTGAAGTAAGTCAGAAAGAGAAAAACAAATATCATATATTAACGCATATATGTGGAACCTAGAAAAATGGTACAGATGAACTGGTTTGCAGTGCAGAAATAGAGACACAGATGTAGAGAACAAACGTATGGACACCATGGGGGGAAACTGGTGGTGGGGGGGGTTGGGGGATGATGAATTGGGAGATTGGGATTGACATGTATCCACTAATATGTATAAAATAGATAACTAATAAGAACCTGCTGTATAAAAAAATAAATTAAATTAAATTAAAAATTAAAAAAATATATATATAATGCATAGCATAAAATGTGTAATTGATTGATAGCTAGGTACTATCAGGGCGCGAACCCGGTTCCCCTGCATCGGCAGGCGGACGCGCAACCACTGCGCCACCAGGGAAGCCCCAGTACTATTTTTTTTGAAAATAAATATTCTGTAAATGTTCCAGCATATAAACCAAATATAGTAACTCTATAAATAAGAGTTTAATGGATTTAGTATATGCCATTATGTCCATTAGTCAATTACAAACATTAACACCACTCTCATAACACAATTTGTCCTAAATTTAAGCAGTACTTTTCACATTCTCTTCTAACTATTCTTTTTCTACTAGAAGAGTGTTATTATTATTTGCCTTATATAACTCATGGAAAAATATTGTATTATAATTTATATTGATGGTCTAATGAATCGTTGAACCATTTTGATTAATTTTTCAAAGTTCTTTTATAATAAAAGGCAAAGATATTTTGTACAGATAAAGTTATACATAGTTTTATTTCATGGTGCATTAAAGAGCAAGCATTTTTTCATCCTTTACTAATAAGAATGTAGAGTTTTGTTAGGGCTTCCCTGGTGGTGCAGTGGATAAGAATCTACCTGCCAGTGCAGGGGACACGGGTTTGATCCCTGGTCTGGGAAGATCCCACATGCCATGGAGCAACTAAGCCCGTGCGCCACAACTATTGAACCTGTGCTCTAGAGCCTGCAAGCCACAACTACTGAAGTCCGTGTGCCTAGAGCCCGTGCTCTGCAACGAGAGAAGTCACCTCAATGAGAAGCCCATGCACTGCAGCGAAGAGTAACCCCTGCTCGCCACAACTAGAGGAAGCCTGCATGCAGCAACGAAGACGCAACACAGCCAAAAATAAATAAATAAATAAATTTTAAAAAAAGAAGGTAGAGTTTTGTTTAAAAATCACATACAAAATTTAATGTCCCAAGAGAGGTGAGATAAATTTTTTATTTATATTAACCATTGGATTAAATTAGAATCTTAGATTAATTAACATTTACCTGATCAAAAACAGGTGTATTTTCTTTATTTGATAAACTTGTTTGTCCTTTATTTGGGTTCTAAGCAAGACTCATAACCGACCAAATAACTGGTAGTTATCATGACTGCACTGGTTATTGGCAGGGTGGGCATGATGTCTACATTAAGCACTATTCTAGAAAGTGTGCTTGTCTATATTACCACACAGATGAATCTTGAAGCATGTATTTAATGTCTGTTGTTTCAATGACTTGTGTGATATTACAAGATGTCCTTAATCATAGACAAATCCATAGTATTGGGTTGGCCAAAAAGTTCGCTCGGGTTTTTCCAGCCAACACAATATTAATGGTGGAAGAGCTGAAATTTAATTGATATCAATGAAAAACTAGGACAAATGCTAATGTGGAATTTAACTTCTGTATCTGGCTCAAAAGGAACATTGTATATTGCCTGTAGAATTATTGTAGTCTTGCTCAACTAAAAGATAACATTAATCTTTAGGACTTGGGACAGGTATGAAATAAATTAGAATGTTTTTGGAAAATTACTTAAATGATTCAGATTAAAACATTTTTGCTGTTCAATAGCCATAAACATGAGAAATAAGTGTATTTTAGATAATTTTCTGAGATATTGAATGATTATTATGAATATATCATTTGTCACAAAATTTGATTAAAAACAGGTAAAAGGTTACTTCCTATTCTAGCCCCATTTATAAAAATTTTTCTCTAATATACCTGGTTAGTGAAATAATAAATATTATATATATAGTACATAATGAGAGGAAAAAGCAATGAATGAAAATTTCTTGTCCTCTATGACTTTTTGCTTAAGTAATTATAATGCAGAAAAACATTGAAATTGATAAAAGAATGCATAGAAGGATAGAGAGACAGAGACAGAAAAATGGTTATAAAGACAGATGGATGAATGGATGGATAGATGGATATAAACAAATAAACAGATAAGCAGATTTTTAGATGACTATACCTATCAAGTATTTAACTGTTTTATTCTAAGGGCAGAAATGTGCGTTAAAATTTTATGTTTTTGTATGTGTAGTTTTCTAGTTTTATAATGCCATTGATTACTTTGACAAATACATATTTGTAAATGTATAGCTACAAAAATATATTATATGTAAGAATGTAATTATATTCATCATACCTTTTCTATATGTATCTATGGTATATATATATTTATAATTCATTATGTTAATAACTTTTATATATACATATTTACTGAACAACATTTAGACAAGTTAAGGATTGCTTATATATTTGGAGCTATAAGTTTAGGTGTGTGTTTGTGAATGTGTAGTGAAATTCAGTATTCTAAAGAATTAAATATAATTAGAGCCAGTAATTGTTTTCACAAGAATTTTTTATTATTTTATATTATTAGACAGTGACTTTTGTGCATACCTGTATACTTGCAATTTTTTATTATATTTTTAATTTCATTGTAATTATCTTCTTACTATTTATAATATAAATATTTATTTATGCTACAATTTATACTCACTTTAACATGAAGGGGTTTTTTTTGTATGCAGCAGTGCAGCACTATTTAACCAATATTATTTACTTTTTATTCTTTATTATACAGTCTACTGAAATTAACTATTTGATATTCAGCATAACAGACGGAAAAACAAATCAACCTCACTAATAGCCTTGTATTTTCTAATTTTTTATCAAAATGAATTACAGTCAAATGCACACCTATCTTAAATACCTTGATGAAAACTTGTGTGTGTCTGTGTTTTTTCAAGTATGTTGTAAAACTGAGGTTATTCTGTGATAGTTCCTCAACTAATATTTCACCATATATGTATTGTATTTTTGCTCATTGAACTAATTCTCCTGAATTTGGTTTATGATTCTTTAGATGCAATCCTGAATATAAGATGGGAGATAAAATATTTTGAAGAGGTAATATACATGTGTATATCTACCTATGTATAATAGGAATAGGAAATAGTTCTATGACTATTATAAATATGTTACTTTCTCCTTTCCAAAATTGGAAACTGTTAATTAAAATATGTTAAAAAATATAACCAAATTTGCTCTTACCCAAGATTGCTTTTAGTGTGGGATAGAGAAAATCCTATGTTTAATTCAGATACATAATGGAGTGGCAAGAACTAGAGCAGTTATACAATCTCATGCCTTTGCCTGTACAGTATTCCATTAAATTTTTATTGTTTTAAACAATATCTTTACTTCCATCCTCAAGCAATCTTTTCTCATTTTAACATGAAGGAAAAAATACCTAGCTAACAACCCTGGGAAGAAGAAGTTATTAGCTGAGAATGTAATAGGGCATCTTTCTATATTTCCTACAGAGACATGTACAATAAAAGCAAAATCAATTGTGAGGTCTAAAGCATTGTTCTACAACTCCATAATTTCTGCAGATTTGTTGTTTATTTGTTTTCAGCAGCAAATTCAGTAATGTGTTCTCTGAGAAACAAGAGTGCCAGGGCTATAATTAGCCTTGAATAAAGTTAGATTCTTGGAATGAGAGTTGTCCAAAGACAAATTGATAGAAATCAAGTACAAAAAGGAAGAAATATGTTATAAAAAAAGGAATTAGAGAAGTAGAGTTTTATTCCAATAAGTCAATATAGCCCACTAGGAAGAAAATAAAAAGGAAACAGTATCAAATATAAGCAGAATATAGTGTAGGATCTAATGGGATCTGAAAAAAAAATTGATTCAAGACTGTTGTTTTTTACTTGAGAAGGTAAAAGTCTGTATGAGGATGGTAAGATAATGAGTAACAACTTCCTGATAACATGAATGCAAACTACCTATCCCCCCAAAAAATGAAGATTTTTTCCCCCCCGAAGATGTATATTTATTATTTTTTCATTCGTGAATGCACGCACACCACAAATATTTGCTGAGTGCTAACTGTATGACAGGTGCTGGGTTATGTGTTGGCCATAATAAAAAGAATAAAACAAACACCCTGTTGCTGTGTAAAGTAGTGAAGAGAGTGATAGAAAGAGCACGTGAACAAATAAAAGGAGAACAATTTACAAGTGATAACTGTGTACAGGGTATAGGGAGGTGAAGCGGGTGTAGGGCAAAGAAGGATTAGTTTACCCTGGCATTAGGCATCACACAAAGTAAAAAATTGATTTGAATTTTAAAGGTTACACAGTGATCTAAAAGTGGAAGGTTTGGGTTGCAACATGAAAGGTGTGGTGTGTATTTCTGGCAAAAACAGAATCAGGAGAATAATTGAACAAAAGCTTTTCTCATTTGTTGAATTGCAAAGTTACATATATACATGTATTATCTATAACATTATATAGATATAAAACTTTATCAGTGTATACATGCTGATACTGATATACAGACATACAGTTTGTATATTCATAACGTTGATCACCATATCATTTAGTTTGTATACTGATCACTATAGCATAGGATATAAAAAGTAAGAACTCAAGAGACACGGAGTATTAAGAATTTAGTATTTCAAGCAAGGTTGCCAGTTTTTTTCTGTAAAGGTTCAGATACTTAAGCATTGCAGGCCATATCTTTGTCGCAGATACCCAACTCTGCCAGTATAAGAGCTAAAACAGCTATATACAATATAAAAATTAATAGGTGTGGCAATATTTCAATGTAACTTTACAAAAACAGGTGGAACCCACCTTTATAATAATTTTTGAGGTTTGGCTTAAAGACTGTATTCCCCCCAAAATAATTATTTTGTGTTCCCAATTTCTTGGTGACATTAAATGCCTACAGCTACTTTATATAAAAACATATTCCCTAGAGTTCTTCAGAAACACATAAGAACTATGAATTCAGATATCATGTGTATGTGAATGTTTTTTATTCTGAATTCTTAAGGAAGAAGTTTTACCCTGGCATAAAGGTAAAGTTTGAAACAAGCATGTTTTCTTGACCTTCTCTTTTGTAGGACGGATTATTCTTTAGTTTACACTTATTCTAAGAGAAGAGCCATTAAGCTTTATTTGTTGAGGCTTCTACCAGATTTCCCACAAAATCAGACCCTAGACTTTGTCTTTTGCTGCATAGTAGCATAAATTTAAGGTCACATCAAAAGGATTTAGTAAATGACCCTTCTTAACTCTCTGGATTTCTTTTACTTTGTTTTTGGTCTCTAAGAATTTTTTAAAATATATTTTCCATCTCATTGATGCATTTCATGAGATACATTTATTTTTATATTTTTTCGCATTTTAAGGGTTTTTTTTTTTTTGCTATATATAATCAGGTATATCATTCTTTAACAGCAGTGTTGATAAATCTTCCTTTCTATTATCACTGTTTGAAGTAGATTATATTTTCATTATCTCATACTTGTATCTTCATAGAAATTTTCTCATTAAAAATCATCCCAAATACTACTTCCAAAATTGACATTTTCCCCAATCTGTAGTTTAAATGAGTTCCTATAAATTTCAACCTCGTACTCATATTATTCAACCTTACTTCTCAAAATATTTACTTTCTGCTATGGTTTGAATTGTTTTCTTCCAAAAGATATGTTGGTGTGATCTGGATACGACCTATTTGAAAATAGGGTCATTGCAGATGTAATTAGTTAAGAGAAGGTCATACTGGAATAGGCAGGGTCCTTAACCCAATATGCCTGTTGTCTTTATAAGAGACATATAGACCCTCAGGGTGAAGACCACCATGTGATTATAGAGGTAGAGATGGGAATGAGGTATCTACAAGCCAAGGAATGCTGAGAATTTGAAGTAATTGTCAGAAGCTAGGAGAGGAACCTGGAACGTACTCTCTTTCTGAGAGCTGCAAAAGGAATCAACATTGCAGCACCTTGATTTTGGACATCTAGCCTCCAAATGTGACAGAATCAAGTTTCGTTGTTTTAAGCCACCTGGTTTGTGGTAATTTGTTAAGACAGCCCTAGGGAACTAAATAATTGACAAACCTGATTTCCAACTATATTCTTTCAGAGATTCTTTATGAAAAACCATCTAAACAATTCTCTCATCTTCTGACATACACATGATAATTAAGCTAATTTTTGACTTTTTTCTATTTTTTCAATTCTTACCAGTATGTTTTCTCTCAGCCAATCCATTCTGCTATATTATTTTTCTTAGTTATGTCACACATTTTTTTCTCAGAATTCTTCAAATATATATATAATTTCTCATATGCATATTATTTTTTTGTACTTTACACAATATAGTATGTGCTGGACTCATTCAATATATTTAATTTAATATAAGCACGCGTCTGTAAAATGACTATATGAACTCTTGGTAAATTAGGCCCCAAATAAAATACACTAGACATTTTCCAAATAAAGGATTGTCCCTCTGTTAGGAATGCAAATAATAATAGTTCAAATTTAATTTTGCCAACTGTAGACTTTACATATCAGAAAACAAAAATTGACTTCCTGATTTCAATACTTCCAGCTTTTAACAACAGGTGGTTATAAGCGGCATTCATTGTTTCTTTTTTCTCACCAATTGTGTGTGCTCTGGCACTATTTGTCTTAAACCAAATATTTCTTCTCAGATTTTGACCAAGACTGAGTTTTCAGTAGTCAAATATTTTTTGAATAATATGCATACTCTTTGAAAAACAAGTTGACTGCATCTTTGTAACTGAAACTATGGCTATTTAAGTATTTAATTTTAAAGCTGGGTGAGATAAATGATTTAAAAAAGCATTCTAAAGCATTAGCTGTTTTTCATTAATGTGTGGCAATAGCTAGTTGAATTTTTAATATTTAACTGAAGTGTTCCTGATTTTTGAAGTTTATAAATGTAATTCTACGGTGCTATTTATTTTATAAGGCTGTTGTTTAAGTTGTTCTTTAAAATATGTTACATCTAAGATTACATTCTTTGATTTTTTTTAAGTTTTAAAATATATGTATGGGATTATTGAGACCCAAATAAGTTATTTGTCCATGATTACACAGAAAGCCAGTGAGAAAATAATTAGTTTAAGTATCCCAACTACTTATTATTTTCTTTCTTGGTCACCAACATATTTCATAAATCGATATATATTTGTGTGAATCACAGTATGTTTAGCACTGTTCTGGAAGCTAAATAGTGGTCTGAGTATTAATTATCCCCAGGTTGTGTTGTACTTTGTATTTTTCTAAATTCTTAATTTGGCTTTTCACTTTCTTTCTCAAGGTCTTGTATCTAATATAACTCTGAAAATCCCAAGGCAGAAGTTCCTGTACAGTGTTCTATGAGGGATAAAAAATCCTTTGTTTGCTGGTGAGTGATGTTGACCTTAGGCTTAGAGCAAGAGGGAAGCAATCTCTCCTCAGCCTCCTCTATTTCATTCCATGTTTACCTGGCTGAGTGATTATGTACTCTGAATGGACACCTGGCCAGAAAATTCAAGACAGTTCAATGTTTTATGCCTCTGACATTGCAATTCACCCTCCAAGTCTTATTTGTTCAGAAATTTAAAAAATATTATTTCCAGATCATTGGATCTTAAAATAGCGAAACAGTTAAAGCAAAAAGGACAAAGAGGATAAATACTAATATTCTAAAAAGATCCTCCACATAGGATTTAGATAATAGTCTAAATTGAATAGTCAATGAATGTTAACAACCTAAGATTCATTGAATTATTTTACATCATGTTGTATCTTTGTTTAATTTGATTGTATTATAGGATTTAACAGGTATGTAGATTTTTTGTCTAACCAAGACAATAAGATACACATTGTGAAATGAAGTAGGCTGATGGTTTGATCATTTTGCCCCACCAAATTATTACATATTGTATGTGTCCCCATTTCAACAGAAACACATACACACACCCCACACACACCACACACGATGTGTTTCATAAACGCCTTGAATCAGAGTATGCAAAACAAATTAAAACCTCTGCTTTCTCTTAAAGTCTGGGGACACTTTAAAATTTATTAAACTCCATCCACACTGGAAGACGTTGACTGTTGTAGATTCTTCAAGATTTGAAGGAGAAGATGATGAACATTTAATAGATCACTTCACTGAGCACTGAGCAATGGCTTAAGGGAAGGTGAGCTGGGCCTGAAAGACAATTTTAAAATCATGACTAATTTGTTTTCTGTCTCAACCCTTCTTTGTACTATTACTATCATGTGATATGTCATTTCACAATGTGAGGGATTATTAAAAGTAGCATTAATGTAGAGGAATTTTCTATCTCCACCCATGATGCAAGAAAAAATTGAATTTAATATATACCTATGGCCTTTGTATTAAAAATTTACAGTTACTACCTATGTATATGATGTGATGCAAAAATCACTCAAGTGTATAGTGTGACTGGAAACATCCAATGTGTGAGATTCAGTCATCACCTGTCATCCTGTATATAAGCTTAATCTATCTATTGGTTAGCCATTATTTTCAGACCCTGAAGTTACATCAGAGACACAGTCTTCTGCCAAAAAGGTAATGTCACTTGAATTTAAAATAAATGTGACATCTCTGGTTATTACATGGATATTATATCTGACTGTTGCTGCTACCAAATTGTCAACCAAACTAAGTTGTGTTATGCACCGTTTTACATTTGCAGACTGATTCCACATGTCTTCATAACAATCTCTTAAGTTAGATCTTATCATATCAAACCTAGACTACTGTGAAGCCTAATGAGTTCTCAAGGACACAGGCCATATTATAAGGTGAAAACCTGGGACCAGAGAGAATCAGAGCAATCAACAGCTATCACCTACCAGAATTTCCCATTAGAATATTTCATGAGTGTTGCAAGCTGAAGCTTGAGCTAGGCCCAAAATTTCTAAACAAATGGGTTTGTTCTAGGGAGTGAGGGATGGTCAGAACACTCCTTGAATATACAGATATGTAATGGGACACTTTTAATTGGGTCAGTAAGAAATGAGACAAAGTACAGCAATAAATGGGGAAAAAAAGGTTATCAAGGTATCCAGATAGGTTTTGAGCATTGGGATGCACCCCAAGAGAGGAAACTAGAAAGAAAATATAAATTACCATATGCATTGGGTAAGAAAAACAAGAGAGTAGGAGAAATGTTATGATTTGCTGAGCCAATAGGTACTGAGGACTCAACAGAGATCCCCCTAAATTAGTTTAACTTAATACAGAAAAAATATTTCCAAACACATAAATCCATGAATCTGAACCTATCTGTATGCACATTGCTTTTTTTTAATTTTGAAAGATTGTTTCGGGAGTTGGATAAGCTAAATTAAAAATATTTTCAGCTGAGGTCTAAAAAGGGGCAGAGACCCTCACTTAAAACAAATGTTACTTAATTGATGGAACTTACTTCATTTGGTTAACATACCAAAACAAATGGCTGGTAGAACCGTAGTTTCATAATTCTTATATATTGTTTTATGGTACACTCCCTCTGTTTTGCACTATTTCAACAAAACATGACAACACTGATTGTTTGACTTCCTTGCAGGGGTTATTTTCCTGAATTTGTAATTCCAATTAATAATATTGTCTTACCATTCTGATGTTACTCTTCAAATAACTATCAAAGCTATGGTCATTTTTTTTTTGTAGCTACAAGTATCAAAAAGAGATTATAAAAAAAGAGATTAGAAGGATGAATGATCAGTAATCCTTTCACTTGATCCAAAGCACGTTTTTAACTGTATCTTGCTAGAACAATGGATTCCCCAGCATTTCATGAAAGGCAGTCTCTGTATATTTGTATATGAGGCATACTGGGAGTGGTAAATGGGCTTGTCCTGTCCCTCCTAAATTTGGGGAGCATGCACAAGAATTCATATGATTAAAGTGTTCTGTAGTTAAAACTCTTTTAAAACTACCTGTGGTCGGGGGCGGGGAGCATCACGTAACAACCAGTTATACAAAGATTAAGTTGCAACCCACTGCACTTGCCCGCAGACAGAGTGCATCCTGAAAGGAATCCGGGATAGAAAAAAGCAGGATGAGACACTTTGTGCTTTGGATAAATGGGTCCTTAGATAGTTAGATGTATGTCTCGGGAAGAATTTCAATGACCCCAGATTCCTGCATCTTCCCACATATAGAAAAACACTAAAGTCGTCAACTTGAGATATCTGTCCTTTGTGATTAGCAGTAATATTTAACCAAGATGTATGCTTGGTATGCTTGACTACATGTATTTCCCAGCCAAAAAAAAATTATATATATATATATATATATATATATATATATATATATATATATATATATATATACTGGCTCCTTCCTACCTCTTCAGAGCAGTTTACTCAGAATTACTGAGTGGCTATCTCCTGAGCTATTGTCCTCAGTAAGACCCCATAAAAATGCAGACTCACAACTCTCATGTTGTGTGTTTTTCTTTAAGTAGACACACCATTTTAAATTAAGAACACATGAAATGATATTTGGATATCTTAATCTAATCTCTGTTTCTTTCTCTGTATGTTGAGCAGATATCTGCAATTTATGAGATAGTTCAGCCGTATTATATAGTAAAATACATTTGTTTCACATTGTCTTTGAACAAAAAGAAATAGGATTTTAATTCATAGCCAATTAAAATGAAAGAACATGAGATTACCAGAGTTTTGGTTTTTTTGTTTTGTCCTATTTTTGTTGTTTAAAGGAGAGGAGAGAACTTCAGACATGGTGGCTAGGACCATGCACCCAAAGTTACCTGCAAAGTAGAAACTAGAACAGAAATCCACAGATTCCCAACTCATGGCACCATACTGTCTCTTTCTACATATATTGACTCATTAAGCCCTCACAACTACTGATGAGGAAAGTACTTTTATTTTAGACGTGAGAAAGCTGAGACATAAAGAGTCTGGCTTGTTCAGACTCATGCAGCCTAATTATTGGAGGTAAGACCCAAACTAAGGCAGTGTGCCTAAAAATTATCTGATTTTATTGCAATGCTATGTGTAATCTAAGGTGAGACATTTTGAAAAATCATCAACATCAGTAACTGACTCAAAGTTTGAAGGACATAGCAAAGCCTCAAATATATTGTAAATATATATTTACTGCTTTTTTAAAGCAGTAAAATACTATACTGAAATAACAGGGTATTATAGGGACATAATATATGTATATACACATACACATATATGTGTACACACGAGTTTCACATATATATATACACATATTAATTTCACACAGACACAGACACACATATACATGAAGAGTCTGAGATATCTTTAGAGTCTAACTGATATAGGTCTTCTTAAGCTGATGTCCTGTTCCTACAGGCTTCATTAAAATCTAAATGTTTTAGTACATAGTGAATTTAACTTAATTATGATATAGCAAATTTACACCACAGTAGTTTTAACTTTTCAAAAGTATCCAAATTAGAAACTTAAAGCAAACAAATATTCACTTAAACATAATGTCAATATCTATAAAATGTTTGTGCATAATACTTCAAGTTCAATACAAATCTTCATCTTCCTTTCTGGGAAAAGAATGAAGAAGCGCTGAATTTCTTTCACGATTGCTAAATGCATATGCATACATATATAAACAAATTGCAAGGTGGCAAAGGATAATAAGGAAATCAGTTCCTCTAGATAGCAGCATAATAGGCTAAAATATGGCCTTTATGGAAGAGTCTCAGAGGAAAGCATATTATTTCATAATAAAAGAGCAGATTTAGTACAAGGCTTCCATTTGCCTGTTGAAAGCAAGAACACTGATACTGTGGATGTCACCTCCTTTCCCCCACCATCGACTCATCAAGTTTTGAATAGTTATTAGTTACCAGTAGCTACTAATAACAGAGTAATAAATAAAGTATTTCCAAGAACGAAATCTAGCCTATCAGAAAAGTGACCTAAAAATGAGTTTTTCACCACATAGCAGTGTTTAGTGAAGAACGTGTTGAAAACCCAATCTCTCTATAGGTACCTAATCTACATGGGACGTCAAGGCAAACACAAGAAAGGAAAATAAAAGGCTTAATTCTCCCTGTTGAAAATAAAGGAAGAGACTTTGCCCCCTTCCTTTCCTTGGAGCATTTACTTTAGAAAACTTATAAGTTCTTTCTGTCTCTTTGAAATGTCTGAATATCTTTTTAAAAGCTAAATAAGCCTCTTGCCATGTTTCATACCCTGGAATGTCTTTTCCAAGGGCCTAGGAATCATCTCCTTGAAACTGTAATCATCAAAGAAGATAGGGCCTCTATCTCCCAGTTTTTTTGGAAGGGTAGAAGCCTAACTTCAGTGGGTGCCTTGCTCCAAGATGCAAAAATTCCTCCTATCATGAAGATGATAGAAGTTTCCTTCCCTTTGGATTAAGCCAATTAATAAACACAGATGGCCCACCAAAGACCAGATGAATCTAGGATTAACTTCCTGTGATAAATGGTGCCAACAATCCTCTGCCTTAGGATTAGTTATTGTTTATCTTGAGAATGCATATGTAATGGCTAATATATGCTTGGCTATACAAAGGGTGAGACGTCTTTCTGTCTTTGCAATCTCTTATTGGGTTGCATGTAATGCACATAATATTCTGCTTTAATGCCTGTTTAATGATAAAAATTGTGTTCTTTCTCGTCTAACTTTGTGGAGAAGTTTTCTGGTTTGGGAGAAGGTTTTGTTTTTATTTAAATCTTCCCAACAGGGGTCAACCCGTAAAAAGGGAAAATTCACTCTTGTTCATTTGACTTAGGTATCATAAGTATACATTCAGTGTAATGTAGTAAATGTAAAACTATATCTTTTTCATGTTTAGTTCTTGGACTGTATTCTCAATGGAAGCATTTGGCTATGAAACATCAACTTTGGACCTCCAGCACTTGCAAATAATTTGGGCCGCTGACACTTTTTAAATAATTAATTTAAAGAAGTATTTGGTTTGTACTCAACATTTAGATTAATATTGCTAAATATTTTCTTCATTTCTTAAAAAATACGAATTAGATTTATAAAACAAAATAACAATAGCTTCCTTTCTCCCTCAGCTTCTTAGTGATATAACTTGTATTTTTTGATAGTTTAACTGTGTTGTTAAAATGCTGGTATATCTTTCCTGGGTCAGGACAGGGAGCACTGAAGCAGAGAAAAGGGAGAGGTTTCCACAATCCAGCTATGCTCTACTGCTCATTGCTTTTGGCATGCTTCATGATGAGTGAGGGTTACAGAGTGCTATGTACAGCCTTACTGCAGCCAGATAGAATTGTATCAGTGAATATTTGAAATTATAGCTATTTCCAAGTGTGGAATCTGTGAAGCTAGATAATACAATTTTCACAACCACCAGCAAAGTTCACTTTGCATTATAACTGTTACCAATATTGATATTTATAACCTTTCAGTGAAAAATACAGGGACTTTTAATAAAATTGCTTCTTTAATCTGACCTAAAATCAACACTGCAGCACAACTCTGACACTATTATTTACTAAAAATCATCAGAGTACATCTAGCTAGATTTAATCTTTCTAATGTGCTCCAACACGGAGAATTGGTAAAATAATTAACAACTTAATTATGAAACAATACACAGGTCTTGAATAAGGTGCTCTGTCTATTAACCCTAATCTAGCACAGTGTTGTTAACTAACCATGAAACTCTGAGCAGTCATTTAACCTCTCTGACCTTCAAATTCTGCAATTGTGAAATCAGAGGACTAAGAGTACTTTTCTTTCTTCACCCCAATATTTCTTTGTTTATCCCTTCATTTGTTTTTGTTATTATTTTCTTTTCCTTAAAAATCAAATGAGATACTCTATGTGAAAGCAACTTGTAAAATTTCAAGTACTATACAGATACTGTTACTCATATTTGCCCCCTTTTCAAGCTAATTTGTACTTAAATGCTAACACCCATCCTTTGTTTCCTTAGCAGGTACTTGAGATTTCCAGTATTCAGTAGTTCTAGACTGTTTTCAGAACTTTATTGGCTCTAAGAGTTTGACAGGACACTGACCTAGGACAGAGAAAGACAGAACAGTCTGCATTTTATTACTGCTAAAAGAACTTGCTGAAAAGTAGGTGGGTTCCCCCTTTTATGACTCTACAACCAAATGCTTTTCATAGCCTTCCTAATTTGTCTATTCCTTCTTATGTTTTAAGATCCTTGGATGTATTTTCTGTTTAAATCCAAGATCGTGCTTATATGCATGCATTTACACATTAATGCAAGATAGGACATCCTAGGCATGAAACAGTGCAATTACAATTAGAGACAGCCTCCTGAGCCACTCCAGGAAATTGCTTAAGTCCATTTTATACATACAGGGTCATATGGAGATGAAACTTGTATATGCCATGTATAATAAATCCTCAAATAAGTTTTAATGGAAACAAAGTAAATCCTGAAGTACCCAATCATGTAGGTGGTGGTGTTGCCCACAGACATGAGGAATGAGGAGAAACTTGTAAGCAGTCTTGTTGAACAATCACCTTTAACAATTGCTTCAGCGAATCTTTACATGTATCATTTTTATTTGTGCAGATATTCATCTTTCCCCAAAGGCAATGAGATGGGTAACAATAACAATACTGTAAAAAGATGAAATATAAATCAAAACAAAGTATCAGAAGATATATATATATATATACACACACACACGTACGTGTATATGTATATATCCATATCTTAAGGAAAGAAGGAAAGGAAGGCCACATTAGTATTCCATAAATGAGCTTCTGATTGTTTACTCAGCTTTAAAGCAGTCAAGACAATAGGATGAAACATGGTCACTTGTAGAACTGCCATCATCTGAAAGGAAAAGAACATTAATTCCTTAGGGGAAGTAAGTTATAACTTGCATAATTCTACCAAAAACAAAATAAAACAAAACAAAACAAACTTAAAACTTCATCTGGGACTCTATCTAAAGAGCCCAGAATAATAGTTTTCTCTACAGTCTTCCTATAGATAATGAAGTCACAGATTTCAGATGGCTAGATAGTGCAACTTCTTTAGACAAGGACCAGGGCTTACTATTAAAATAAAGCTCAGTAAGTTCATGTCTGTGTGGTCTGGCTTTTAGGGACAGACAGAAAATACCTACAGGAGTGGCTAGATTGGATACCATCCAAAGCATTTGAGCAAGATAATTTCTCTAATCCGGTATATTCATTGGGACTGAAGAACGGTGCAGAATAATGTGTTCTCAGATGAAAGCCTAGGGCACTGACTTTCTGAAATGCTGATGGAAGGTCATTCATATACATTAAAAAATCAAACAATGAATAAATACAATCAAGAATTTCTCAAGAATTGATGGCTGGTTCAATTGAGACTCATAGGTGGTACAAAGTATTTGCTGAAGGTCATGTCAAGCTTTATTTTAAGTACACATTTCTTTTGTACGTGCAAATTTAATCAGGTTAGCATCAAAACTCCAGGGAAATCATTCCAGTGCATGAGTATTTCTTCTTGATAATGCAGATTTCAAAATAAATGTTGTTATAATTTTTTAACAAAAATAACCATATCTCTCTACCAAGCTTGTAATTCTCTGATTATCACCAAAAGTATAGTACTTATGTAGTTATCAGATAAGAAATATTTAAAGTAGTCCTTTTAAAAAAAGCTATATAAACTGCAAGTATCCCCTAAGAACAGCTTATATCTAATTTATTAAAGAGTATTCCAGGTCCTGCCTACTCCCAAAATAATGATGAAGACAAATTATCACTGATATAGTTAAGAGTAGTATGTTTCCAAAATTTAGAAATACAGCACTGTAGCAGGGTCTATTAAAACCTCATCATTGTCACTTCCTCCTAGATTGTATTTGCCAGCCTCCCTTCTTGTTAGATGTGGTTGAGTTCTATTCAACTAAGGTGAATGTAAGTAACTGATGCCTCTCCTACCCTGGCCCATAAAAATTGTCTTCCACTCATGACCCTCTGTGCCCTTTTCCCTGTGCCAGCTAAAAGTTGTTGCCAAGGGCAATCTTGGAGGACACATGTCTCTGATATCTTACTACTGAATTCCTATCAGAACAGAGCACTTCCACCAACCTGCATCTGCCTTGATCTGGATGCCCGAATGAGGAATAAAAGTCTGTTGTGTGGAAACATTACACATGCAGGGGTATATTTATTACTAAATATTATTTCAAGTCTATTAATGTTGTCTTGCACATGAGATCTTGCTTCTATCTGAGATGCATTTTACCTCTTTGTATTTCTATATAACTGTGAAAGACAGTCTTTAAATTTGTGTTTACACAAGTAGTAGATTGGTTGTATTAGCTTATATTCCCCAACTTCTTTGAACTCATCTCTTTTCTCTCCTTATGCTTCAGCCACTCTGGTCTTCTTTCTGTTCCTTGTATATGCCTGGCTCATTTTTGCTTTAGAACTCCTGCACTACATTTTCCCTCTTCAATGTTCTTCTTTCTCCCTTTCGTCTTTGCACGACTGTCTTCTTCTCATCTTTCGCGTGTTAGTTCAAATGTCATCATATATGAGAGCTTTCTTTCATCACATTAATGGGAACCACCTACTACTTGACTTCCCAAACCCTATTATATCATTATAGGAATTTTGCTTCTTTATTTATTTTGTTTTTGGTTGTGTATTTATGAGTGTGTATGTGAGTGTGTGTGTTTCTCCTCACTCTAAATCTAGCCTTCAATATGACAAAGATCTTGTCTTTTTTATTCCCCAACTTTCTTCAATGCTTTGGGTGGATAATTCCTGGTACATAGTAGAAGATCACTAAATGCATTTGCAATTCACTATGAACAATGATGTCCAAAGATAGACCAATAGATAAAAAGTTGGATTGTCAAAGCCAGTAGCTGCTCAATGAATATTTCTAGTGTAGTCCCAGTTTATCTTCAAGTATTACTGAGCAAACTAATTTACCATAGAGCTGCATTACATGGGGAGATAAAGAAGCAAATATTGACTCTGGCTGAAATATCATAAAAGTGTTATGGGTGCCTATTTAACATTGCATAAAAATTTAAATGAATCTATAGTGCTTTACATACACCATAACGTCATAGTTAATGAAAAGCTTATTGCCTTTGTAGAAAGTAATTAAAAGGTGATTTACTGTTGATTTTCTTACAAGTATCAATGAACTTTTACATATAGTAGTATTGTATTTTGAAATTAATGGAAATATGAAAACCAAGTTTAACTTATTTAAAAATAAAAATGATGTTGTCTTTTATTCAAACCTGATAATTAAATCATGTACACTCTTAAGAAAATCTATAGAGTTGCATTTAAAATATATTTTAATATGTACTATATATTTTTGCATAAATGGCTTATGGAATGACTGACAATGCAGTTGTTGAACATAAAAAAGGTTTAAATCTGATTATTTTATAATGAATTTAATCACATTCACTATAGTATAAATTAGGTTATATGATTTATAAGACATACACTTTTAATTACAAAGCACATATTTAGAAAATCAATTAAATTTATTTAAGCAACATGTTTGTTAAGAATAAAACTACTTTAAAGGGATCAAAAATTATAAAGATAATTTCCTTGAAAAAGTGGAGGTCATTAAATGTTTTCGTTTGAGATAGGTTTTATTTCTCTTTTTTGCAACAATATAGGAAACCAAGAGATATGCATTTCAATAACATGTGGTCTATGTGGGAAGATATGATTTACCTCCTTCTGTCTTTACTCATATATGTATACTTCTCTTTATTCACATATTTAAAATAATTTACTACATATTTGTAACTTCTCAAATTGAAATAAAACCTGGGAAAAAGAAATAAAAATATAGGTTCCTCTACTCCAGGAATTATAGTTGATTTAATCAAAGTATTGACTAGACAGATGAATCCACAGGCCAACATACATACTTAATGAAATACTATGATATTTATGTGTTATTGAGGATGTGAAGACTATGGAACAATATATGCATTTTAGGTTATGGAGAAAAATTATGTAGTAATTGGCATGGTCTTGTCAATAAAAACTATCATAAATCCCTGTTTAACAAAAAAATGTATCAGGAATATGACTCCCTTTTAGAAGGCACAACACTTCAATTAAGGAAAGCTATTTTGATGTACTATTTTTTGAACTCAAAAATACATTCTTTATTTGGGTAAATTATTTAGCTTCCTTCTGTGAGCTGAAAAAGGAGTTTATCACCGAATGAAGAACATGGATTCACTAATCAGTCTAAGAAAAATTCTCAATGAGATTAAGTTTTATTAAACTCTTTCCTCTATCATAACAGATACATTTTGCTATTTCTATTCCCGTGTTTACTTTTCATTCAATAGAAATGAATAAAAACTCTTGTTGTTGACTAGTTTTATTACAGAGATTGACTTGTCTAAATTGTAAATATTTATATTTTTATGAATGTCATAGCTGGTAAAATAAATTTTAAGAGTTGTGGAATGTCATAAACCATGGAAAGTGCAGTAAATAATGACAGTTTAAAAATGGAAACATTGTTACTCACTTCAAATATAAATTAACTTGAAACGACTCTGTTCAGATGTTAGCACCTTAAATTGAATTATTTTCTCACAGACATTATTAAAAACCCCTAAGTGATTTATGGTATTTAAAAGAGATGCTCTCTCCTGTATTCTTTCTATGCTGGCAAAAATAAAAAGTCTTCAGGAAGTTTCAAAATCTAATTATGAATTTGTGCTTATTTAAGGCTTACTTGTTTTCCAATAGCATTTCTCCAAAGAGCTCACAGCATAGACTAATGCAGAAATAGAAACAATGTTAAGGACAGTCTAATATGTTACAAGCTTTAAAAGGATTTTGTTTAACATCAAATGACTGTATGTTAAAGAAGTATCTAATGCTGCCTTATTTTTTTTTTGTATATATGGTAATATTCTTTTATTTACTACTTACAAACATCTTTAGTGAAGGAAGCTGAGCTCCTTATAGGCTTGCAAATGGGAAGACTTATTAATGAATATGAAAATAACTTTCATCATTAGTCTAGCCTCTCTATTTTCTTTCTTTCCATAGCCTGAATAACTCAACTGCATTGGTGGGTGTATATTCTTCCTAGTTTACATAATGACCGAAAGAACTGAGCTTCAGCCTTATGCTTTTACAAACAAAATTAATTCATTATTTGATCATCTGACCCTGATGGGTAAAATGATATTAATAACTCTGTTCCTACTTTTTTCTCTAGCTCCAGTCATCAGTAATGAATTTATTCTTATAACTGAATTTGTCTTGTATTCATTCGTTCTTGTGACTAAACTGCATAATACCCAGTAAGTCTCTAAATTGTACCTTGTTTTTTACTTCATACTTTAATAATCTTCATATTGTACACCGATGACTGGTTATACTGCTTTAATGTCATTTTGATTTATTCCAAGTATCATCATCCTACACCAAAACGTAGCACTCTTGTCTATGTCCCCAAAGTCCTGAAGGTAGGAACAGTACACCTTCTTCAAAAAGATTGCACTATTCTCCCAGAAACTACTGAGCTATGGGCTATCTAGTTTATATTATCTGCTTGGTCAGGATCACATTCATATACCATGTGGTCCAGAATCCCCATTGGAATATGCTGCTAACTCTTTGAGAAGTCTTGTAGCTTTGTTTGACTTCGTATCAGAGAAGATGTGTCCAAAGATCGCAAAGATATTGTGGCAGCCATTATACAATATGTTAATTTACCACACTAAATATTTACTCTCACAAGTGTTTGAATCTGTCATTACTATGGTTAGGATTTGTGTAAAATACACATATCCTCAAAACTAACCTGTCTCAAGCCTGACCAAGATGGCAGAGTACGGAGACCCTGAACTCACGTCTTTCCAGAGCACACCAAAATTACAACCATTTACAAAGCAACTGTCTATGAGAATGACCTGAAGACTAGCAGAAAAGATTCTCCACAAATAAACATATAAAGAAGGAACCACAAGGAAATGGGTAGGAGGGATGGAGATGTAATATAGTCAAGACCAACACCCCTGGTAGGTGACCCCAAAGCAGGAGGATAATCACAATTGCAGAGGTTCTCCCAAGAAGGTGAGGGATCCAAGCCCCGCTTCAGGCTCCCTAGCCCAGAGGTCCTTCACTGGAAAAATGAGCTCTCAGAATGTATAGCTTTGAAGGCAAGTGGGGCTTGTGTATGGGAGAGCTAGGGAGCTGTAGGAAACAGAGACTCCACTCTTAAAGGGTGCACAAAACCTTGCCCACCTTGAGGCCCAGCACAGAGGCAGAAATGTGAAAGGAACCTGGGTCAGACTGACTTGATGTTCTTGGAGAGACTCCTGGAGAGGCGAGAAGCAATGGAGACTCCCCTGGGGATATAGATGCTGGAAGCAGCCATTTGGGGGAACTCATTCTGCCATGAAGTTGCTGGTGCTGGAAATCATCATTTTGGAGTCCTCCCTCTAGCCTATTAGCTCCAGAGACTTACCCACTCACCAGTGGGCCAGCCCCAGCCCCACCACCATCCCCAGAGCCCAGTTGTACCAGGAACTCACCCCATATGTGGGCTGGTAGCCATTGCACGAGGCAGGGCCTCGTAGCCAAATTGGTCAGGGGCCAGCCCTGCCTACCAGTGTGCCCACAGTGGTCAACCCTGCCACAACAGAAAGGTCCACAAGTCCCATAGAGGGAGCACCTGTGTTGACCAATGGTGAGTGTGCTGCTGGGCCCCATAGAACATCTCCTACATAAAGTCACTTCTCCAAGATGAGGAAATGTAACAGACTTACCTAATAAATAGAAATTAACACAAAGAATTAGACAAAATGAAGAGACATGGAATATGTTTCAAACAAAGGAACAAGACAAAACCCAGAAGAAGAATTAAACAAAATAGAGGTAAGCAATCTACCTGATAAATGTTCATGGTAGTGATCATAAAGATGCTCAATGAACTTGGGAGAAGAATGGATGAACACAGTGAGGATTTTAACAAAGAGTTGAAATATAAAGAAGAAGCAAAGATGAAGAATACAATAAATTAAAAAAATACACGGATGGAATCAACAGTAGATTAGATTATATAGAGAAACAGATCAGCAAATTGAAAGATAGTGTAGAGGAAATCACTTAAGCTGAACAGAAAAAAGAAAAAAAGTATTTTAAAAATGAAGATAATTTAAGAGACCTCTGGAACAACATCAGGTGTAATAACATTCACACTATGTAGAAGAGGAAGAGACAGAGAACTTATTTGAAGAAATAGTAACTAAAAACTTCCCCAATATATTTATTTCCCTGTGCTTGCTGTACAATATACCTTTGTTCCTTATTCATTTTATACATAGCAGTTAGTGTCTCTTTATTCCATACTACTATCTCACTCCTTCCTCCTTTCCTCTCCCCACTGGTGACCACTAGCTTGTTCTCTATATCTGTGAGTCTGTTTCTGTTTTGTTACATACATTCATTTGTTTTATTTTTAAATTCCACACATAAGTAGTAATATACAGTATTTTTCTTCTTTATCCATTCATATGTTGATGGGAAAGTAGGTTGCTTCCATATATTGGCTACAGTAAATAATGCTGCTATGAACATTGGAGTGCATGTGTCTTTTTGAATTAGTGTTTTCATTTCTTTGGGTATATACCCAGCAGTTGAATTCCTGGATCATGTGGTAGTTCTATTTTTAATTTTTTGAGGAACCTCCATACAGTTTTCCATAGTGGCTTCACCAATTCACAGTCCCACCAATAGTATACTAGGGTTCCCTTTTCCCCGTATCCCCACCAACATTTGTTATTCTTAGACTTTTTCATGTTAGCCATTTTGACAGGTGTTAGGTGATATCTCATTGTGGTTTTAATTTGGATTTCTCTGATGATTAGCGATGTTGAGCATTTTTTTAATGTGCCTGTTGGCCATTTGTATTTCTTCTTTGGAAAAATGTGTATTCAGGTCTTTGGCCCATTTTCTAATAGTGTACCTACAGAGTCTTTGGAGTTTTCTACAACAACCCATCATGTTATCTTGGAAAAATTATGATTCTTTTTTGTCTTTTCTAATCTTTATGTCATTTATTTATTTTGCTTATTTCATTATGCTAATTAGGAATATGAGTATCATGTTTATGATAAACTGTGATTGTCGAGATCCTTGTATTATTTGCTATTTTAAAATTATTGTCCTAGGATTTCCCAATTTTTCAAGATTGATGTTGTGCAATAAAAGTTTTGTAGGTAATCTTCATCATGTTACAGAAGCCTTCTTTGTTTCCTAGGTTTTTAAAGATTTTCTTAATACTAGGAAGACACATCAGACTTTGACAATACTTATTCTGAATCTGCCATGTATATTTTTTATTGTGTTTACTCTGTTAATGCATTAAATAGTATTTATAGATTTCATTTGTTTACCTACACTTGTTCATTCCCCAAAGAAAATCAACTTTTTATTTTGAATTAACTATTACTTATACTACTAGAATATAGCATTAGTAGTTTGTTAAAGATACTGTGCTCTTTGTTGAGGAAGAAATTGACTATGATACTCCTTGGTACAGTTTCTATCTCTTTTTGGTATGAAGGTAATCTAGCACCACTGAGTGAGCTGGAGAGTATTCTCTCTTATATATTTCCTTGAAAACTTTGGCCACCATTGGAATGATATGTTCCAGGAACACACACCTCGTGGCGCTTCACTTTAACAATCACCTGGACCATGTGTTTTCCTTGTGAGTTTTATTATGAATATTTCAGTTTGTTTAGAATTTATAGGAGTATCCAGGTTTTCTGTGATTCACATTCAAGTTATATTTTTCTAGAAATTTTGGTGTTTTATCACAATCCTCAAAAGTTAATATAATATTTATTTTCACATGCAGATATCTCTGATTTATTATCACTGATATTATATTTTATGTGTGCCTATTCCTTTTTGTTTCTTGCTCACTCTTTTCTATCTTATTTTTTTCACAGAACAAACATTGCATTTATTATTTTTTCTTTATATTATGTTTGTTTTCTGTTTCTTTGCTTTCTAACCTTATCTGCACTATCACTTTCATTTTTGTCTTCCTTGGCTAAATTATTTTTAGTGTCTGCAAATACATCATTCAGTACATTTACCCCTTTTTTGGTAATAAAAATTTCAAATGCAATAAAAGTAATTTTCATTTAGAGAAATTCTCTTCTTAGCTTAAATTTATTTTTTATAACTAATAGACTGTCAATTGGTGAATTTTGTGATTTTATTATATTTTATTTCATTAAATTAATTATATATCTTATTTAAATGATTGTTGTCTCAGGTGTTCTATGATCTGATCTATTATCTTTTCCTAATAAGGCTATATAACTACTCCCTTTGAATATAAACATATCATATTAGGCATGTGCTCCAATCTCTCAGGATCATTTTGGATTATGATTCTTTCACCCAGAGTATTAAATAATTGTTATCTGTACCTTGATTAAAATGTTCTTTAAGTTACTGATAAAAATTAAAAAGTATAAAAGCAAAGGAAAAGCCTTTGGCAATGCTAAAGATATCTGTGGAATAACATCAATTCCTTGATCTTATTTTTTATGTATGGTCACTCATCACATTAATATTACATATAACTCAACTTTCTCTTTATAAGTTACCTCAAAAACATTCAGCGCTGATACCAAAGTATTGTTTTTCAAAGAAAAGTCAGCGTGATGCCATATGTGTGTGTGTGTGTGTGTGTGTGTGTGTGTGTGTGTGTGTATGGGTTGGGGAAAAGTGTTAATAAACATCCAGAGTTGTTATTTGAAAACTATTAAACACCCACTTTGTTTTTTACAATTATATATTATAAGAAAAGTCAATAATTCAAAACTTTTTAAATTTCATCTTGTCCTTTCATAATGTTTGAAGGATAGTATCATTTAAAAATGACTATCGTATTTCTTTACATATATCACATTACTTCTATCATTTCTCCTCTACTCAGTTATTGTGTATCTTACTTTACATTTCTTCAGAGATATCTAGTGAGTGCTGCTTATGAAGGTCAAGGTCATATCCCAGTGGAGAGATGCAATGAAAGAATGCACTGTCCACCTGCTCTGCTGGTGTGAAGTTCTGATCTCCACCTACTTGTTCATATAGGCACCTGTGGAACTTTTGCAACTAGAACGACTAGATGAATTATCAAGAGGAAAACTATTACTTCAGGTCAAAGAAGAGAAAAAAAATGATTCAAATGAAGGAAAAAGAACAAATTTTACTGTATGGGCCCAAACAGATACTATCTGTTTGTTGAGTGTGTGTGTGTGTGTGTGTGTGCACGTGCACACACGTAACTTTAAGATAAATGATGAGGCTTTGAAACATTTTTTTTACTGACGTATAGCTGATGTCCAACATTATGTAAGTTACAGGTGTACAATATAGTGATTCACAATTTTAAAGGTTATACTCCATTTATAGTCATTATAAAATACTGGCCACATTTCCTGTGTTGTACAATATATCCTTGTAGCTTATCTTATACGTAATAGTTTGTACCCCTCAATCCCCTACCCCTATGAGGCTTTGAAATATTTTAAATGCAGACATGTTGAAGGCAAATATAATTTATTCCATTGAAATAACTGATTATTGATATAATGCAATTATTTTCTTAGTAAAGCATTTATTAAAATATGTCGTTTTTTCAAAATAAATTAGTAAATTCTATTTAGCCTCTTCATTTCTTATTTAGACATAAATGTGGATAGTAATGAGAATTGTTAAGAATGTGTCCATCACGACCAGTAAAATGTAAACTTTCTTACTTGTAAATTTGATTATTTCATATTGTTAGCAAATTTCCTCAAGGTTGAATCTGTATTTACACATTCAAAACATAACTTTGACTAATTTAAATGCAGCAGGAGAACATGAACTCACCTATAATTAACTGACATTAAATAACAATACTAAGAATGAGGCCTAAGAGCTTGTGCCTCTAATCCACAGAAGGCCCGACCCTAATAGCCAAGAGCACTTCAATTAAGTTTCATTGCTCTTCATTACATTTCCTCAATATATGTGTCTGATGTGATTGTTTTTGCTCTCACAAGAGAATGGGCCTTTTGATAAGGGTTAGAGGTAACTTTGGATTTTATGTTATTTAATTCTAATGGGAAATCTCCTTAGGGTTTTTAGAATCAACTATTCAGGGGTATTCTTTCTTCTTCCTTGGATTATTATTGTTTCCTATTTTTACACAGAATACTTAACTACTTTAATTGTTCATTTTACTCTGTGCATAGATGTGCTTTTCTAACACAGGAATGCACTGCTTTTTGTGACAAAAGCAGAGCAAGAGAAACAGCAGCAACCCAGATTAATAAAGTTATATTCAAACAGTCTCTCATACCTTATGAAGAGCTTTGTGTTAAAGCTTTAAGTGGTTCATTCAACATATATTATTTCATATATCAATATATCAGAAGTTGTGAGTCTTAGGTAAAATATATCCAAGGAGCAAAAGCTATTGGTGAGCAGATATTATTCTATATATTACATTGTACAATAGAGAGATCAGATGGTTGAGATTTAAAAGGAAAACACATATTCCTGCCAGGTAGTGATAAAATGTCAGCAGCAAGAATGGAGAATGAACAACTGGTGTGAATGGCATCAACGTGCAAACACATGCACGCGTGCACACACACCCACAGAAATCCAAACAGTGAGAAGTAATGTGCATCTTGGTAAATAAAGCTCTTAGATGCTATGGCACAATGTCAGATGTTAGGAGACAGGAGGAAACAATAATATCCCCTTCTGAGAGATCCGAAATAATAAAGACAGTAATTGGGTACATTGCTCATTGTTGCTAGGTCATAGAAACAAGTTCACATGATTCTATCCATTAGTGAATGCAAGCAGGGAGTAGAGTTTTTATTAAATAAAATATGATGTATTGTTTAGTCAGGCACATGAAGTAGATCTAAACTAGGAAAAACATAGGGAGATATGTTTATAAATAGATGCAAAATTAAGAGAAAGTTTATATGATTACTATTTACAAAGTGCATGATTTTTACCAACTATCTTCCTTTATTTTTACATAAAAAATATTTTTTGACTCATTATTTTGATAAGAGTAGTTCTAGTTTGTTCACAATGGTTCAGAGTGCAGATATATTTAGTAAAGTATAAAGAAATGCACGAGAATAAAAAATACAAATTCAGAATTTTAAGCACCTCTGTGTGGAAGAGGAATACAATCAGTAAAGATTTAACTCTAAGTTTTATTTGTTAATAGTGGAGATAGAGTATTTTTATATTCTTTATACCTTTTATATATCTGAAATATTTCAAAAGAAATTAAAACTTTTTCCAAAATTTTTGACAACACAACTAATAGATTAATGTTAATGGTACATATTGTAGTAACTTGAGGATAGAAATGGAGCAGGAATACCATAAGTTAGGATTTGAGAAGGATCTGATATTAGAACTGAGGGCACTGAAGCATGCCTGCATCACAGGTCTGCCCCTATTGAGTAATTTTTTACCTTCCATCTTGGTCAGTAGCAAAATCTCTTTCCACAATGAAACGTTCTTCAACTGAGAAGGGTCAACACTAATGGATCTTAAATAAATACTAGTATTGTAGATATCCTAGTAATTTTTACACCAAAACTTCTTTCACAGCCCTCTCATAATTTTTCAGGAGCCCTTGTGTGTGTATTTGTACAGTCCTTGTACATATAAAAATGTTTATTGAGTGACTGTGTATGTGGGTGTGTGGGTGTGAACATACATACTTCCACATTCAGTTCTGCACAGGTTTGATTTATATCTCCTCCTGAATTATCTGCTGTCATTTCTTTTTTACCCAATTATTTCTAGTAAATAGAGGTACAGAATGTTACTATGTTTTATAGTCCGTGGAAGACAATAAATTATGAGGTGGCCTTAATATTATAACACACGATAATGTTGTTTACATAATTGACAATCAGTAAGGACAATTCATGTGTGATGGAAATAGCACTCAACCCTAATCAGATCAAGGTTTAAATTCTTCCATTATCTGTGTCATTTTGGAAACTTCTTTAACGTTCTTGTTATTTTTTGAACCTGTGAAAGAAAGATACTCAATTCAATAACCTTGAAGCCCCCTTATAGTGTGAACATTTTATGATCTGTTCTTATCAGTAAAGATGACTGAAAAGAAAAATAAAAAAGCTGGTAGATATAAAGATTTACTTAGTATATGATATTGAGGAAGCATTCTTAATTTTCCCTGTTATTCCTACTTACATAGTTATTGAATAGAAATTCATGTACTTTATATACAAAGATACAATCTTTGGTTAAAATCAAATAAAGTATTAACCTCTAAACTCCAAAGTTAACAGTGCATGTCTTTTTATTTTAAAATGTACTGTTGAAGGAAACACACATGTTCCTTTTGAAGTATGAAATACAATATTTAAATAAATTTTTCATCAGCCAGTTTGCAGCTATGAAACCAGAGTTAGGTTAGTCAGAAAAAAACTACACTACAGATTAGAGCTGCCTTTGCTAAAACCCAGCCTAAGTGAAAGAAACAATGAGAAATGTTTATTTAGGTCTTCTGCCCATTTTTGGATTGAGTTGTTTGTTTTTTTGTTATTGAGCTGCATGAGTTGCTTATAAATTTTGGAGAGTAATCCTTTGTCAGTTGCTTCATTTGCAACTATTTTCTCCCTAAATAGACATTTCTCCAAAGAAGATATACAGATTGCCAACAAACACATGAAAGAATGCTCAACATCATTAATCATTAGAGAAATGCAAATCAAAACGACAATGAGATATCATCTCACACTGGTCAGAATGGCCATCATAAAAAATCTAGAAACAATAAATGCTGGAGACGGTGTGGAGAAAAGGGAACCCTCTTGCACTGTGTCCATCATCGGATGAATGGATAAAGAAGATGTGGCACATATATACAATGGAATATCACTCAGCCATAAAAAGAAACGAAATTGAGTTATTTGTAGTGAGGTGGATGGACCTAGAGTCTGTCATACAGAGTGAAGTAAGTCAGAAGGAGAAAAACAAATACCATATGCTAACACATATATATAGAATCTAAGGAAAAAAAATGTCATGAAGAGACTAGGGATAGGATGGGAATAAAACACAGACCTACTAGAGCATGGACTTGAGGATATGGGGAGGGGGAAGGGTGGGATGTGACGAAGTGAGAGGTTGGCATGGACATATATACACTACCAAACGTGGGGTGGATAGCTAGTGGGAAGCAGCCGCATGGCACAGGGAGATCGGCTAGGTGGTTTGTTACCGCCTGGAGGGGTGGGATAGGGAGGGTGGGAGGGAGGGAGACATGGGAGAGAGGAGATATGGGAGCGTGTGTGTGTGTGTGTGTGTGTGTGTGTGTGTGTGTGTGTGGCTGGTTCACTTTGTTGTAGGGTAGAGACTGGTACACCATTGTAAAGCAATTATACTCCAATAAAGATGTTAAAAATAAATAAATAAAAGAAACAAACAAACAAAAAGAAACAATGAGAAATTGATTGTGAAAACCTAGAGGAAAAATGTCATCATTTCTGTAAATATCTATGTCAACTTTAGTCTAAACTATCAGAAATTTATTTTCCTGCCTCCATGAGGTTTCACGTGCATGTGTCTGAAATTTCTGGTTGCTTAATACTTTAAATGCTTCTGAAAAAAATGCACTTAATTGAAAATCAGCAAGGAATTTGCCATCTGTCTGCAGAGCAACAATGTCAAGGCAAAGTGCTAGCCTGTGGCACATGTCCAAAACCCTAGCAGAAATGTACAAGGCACATATGCTTGCAATTGTGGTTTTAACATCAGAAGCCGATTAGTGTGCTCAGTGTCTCCAAACCTGATCTGGTTTTGCTTTACTTACAAATAAAGCAGCTGCAGTTTCAAAGACTTAAAAATGATAATTTAAGGTAGAACCTAGCACTTGTTCTTGCTAACAGTAAGCACACTAATTGCCATCTACAATCCTTAAGGATCAGGTCTCTCTTAAGCATTAGCCATGGGTTAGGTTTTTTCCTAGTCTTAAGACTTCACTCCAGTTATGAAGTGGGCTCTCTAAGCACCACTTTATTCACCTCTATCTAGATTTGTTGAAAAAATTTAACATATAAAGTACTGAAATTTTTCTCAGCACATATTATAAACTCAATAAAAGATCACTATTATTTTATATTGTTGATACCATTACTCATCTGATCTAGGTCATGCATCATATCATTTCACAAAAGCAATAAACTATATAAATTCACTGAAATTGAAATCTGTGCCAGGCACTCAGCTAAGTACTTAATTTTATTAACTAATTTAAATCTAGAAACCACCTTAGGAAATATACATTACTAGCATTCCCATCTCAGAGATGAGGAAACTGAGGTTTAGAGAGTATGAGGAAATTTTTCAAGATCCTGCAGCTAGTAAGCATTGAAGCTGGAATTAAATCCTGAGTCTGGCAGCCTGAGGGCTTGTTCTCAAAAAGTATTAAATATACTGCCATGTAAGTAGAATATTACTTTAGAAATTCAGTCATTGAAAAGATCAGTGTTAAACTGATTTCAATTTTTCCTTGGTGGGAATTTAAGTGTGTCTAGGTTTTACGTTCTTTACTGGGTGCTTTCTTCACTCAATGAGATAGATATTGAAATCTTGTCTTCCCCTCCACTTCCCATTCTCCCAAAGGTTAGGTTAAGAACAGTATAGGTGGGTTTCCCTGGTGGCGCAGTGGTTGAGAGTCCGCCTGCCGATGCAGGGGACGCAGGTTCGTGCCCTGGTCCGGGAAGATCCCACATGCAGCAGAGCGGCTGGGCCCGTGAGCCATGGCCGCTGGGCCTGCGCATCCGGAGCCTGTGGGCTTCCCTGGTGGCGCAGTGGTTGAGAGTCCGCCTGCCGATGCAGGGGACGCAGGTTCGTGCCCTGGTCCGGGAAGATCCCACATGCAGCAGAGCGGCTGGGCCCGTGAGCCATGGCCGCTGGGCCTGCGCATCCGGAGCCTGTGCTCTGCAACGGGAGAGGCCACGACAGTGAGAGGCCTGCGTACCGCAAAAAAAAAAAAAAAAAAAAAAAAAAAGAACAGTATAGGTAAATCTGCCATAATCTCAAGAGCCCAAAGCTAGTGCTAGACCCAGAACTCAACCACCACTTATCCGTTGGAATTGCCTATCTTTCTCTTCTGACCCTTAGCTCTGCTTGTGACTGAAAATTAGACTTCACTCTCAAGTCCAAGGGTTCCTTAAGAAAATAGAAAACTGATAGCAATCCAATGTTTACATCTCCATACAAGACAAAAATTGACTTTCAAGTGTGAAGGAATGAGAACAGCTATCACAGAGAGGTTTTTAGTATAAATATGTACATGGATTGAATTTCAATATAGTGTATAAGACCAAAATCGGTAGAAATTAAATATTCAAGTTAAATGTTTTAACATCCCATTACACATGCCCTATCTCATAACTGGACTAAAAGTTTTCAGATCAAAGACTAAAATCAACCATATTACTGTATTCTATTTCCCTGGATTAAAAATACTCCTTAACAAACATTTGAAAGAAATAAATTTTGTCATTCTTTGACTTTATGCTTATGTTTTTGATTTATACTTGAAAGTTTGAAAACAGAGAAATAAATTATGTGGCTGCCTCACATTCGTGTGAAAACTCCACTGACACTGTAAAAATAAAAACAACATTAACTTACTTAAATAATTTGTGGTGTTTGAAGAAAGCTCATTAGCACCTTGTAAATTTTCACATAGCCTGTGTTATAACTACATTTCTAGAAGAGCTATCATAGCACAAAAACAAATCTGATGTGCGATTAATAGCTGAAAGATTCACTGAATGACTTTGAATAGAAGACACTACATAATAAAGAATAAATTCTCAATTTGGTATGTAGGGCTGAAATATTAATAAGAGTTATACTAGTAGAAGTTATTCCTTCCTTTTCTTTTTTAAAATTTGTTCACCCACTTAGATTAGTCCTATACTACTGTTTCTGCAATTTAGTAAATAGTTCTATTGAAAATAAAGTCAGCAAAACAATCAATGTGATACACCATATTAACAAATTGAAGGAGAAAAATCATATGATCA
>NC_041220.1:137619920-137626505 GCF_002837175.3 Physeter macrocephalus | reverse complement strand
CAACATAATAAAAGCCATATATGACAAACCCACAGCAAACATCTTTCTCAATGGTGAAAAACTGAAAGCATTTTCTCTAAGATCAGGAACAGGACAAGGATGTCCACTCTTGCCACTGTTATTCAACATAGTATTGGAAGTCCTAGCCACAGCAATCAGAGAAGAAAAAGAAATAAAATGAATACAAATTGGTAAAGAAGAAGTAAAACTGTCACTGTTTGTCGATGACATGATACCATACATAGAAAATTCTAACAATGCCACCAGAAAACTACTAGAACTAATCAGTGAATTTGGTTAAGGTTTCAGGATACAAGATTAATGCACAGAAATCTCTGGCATTCCTATACACTAACAATAAAAGATCAGAAAGAGAAATTAAGGAAACAAAACCCATTTACCATTGCAAAAAAAGAATAGAATACCTACAAATAAACCAACCTAAGGAGGTGAAAGACTTGTACTCAGAAATCTATAAAACACTCATGAAAGTAATCAAAGATGACATAAACAGATGGAGAGATATACCATGCTCCTGGATTGGAAGAAACAATATTGTGAAAATGACTATACTACCCAAAGCAATGTACAGATTCTATGCAATCCCTATCAAATTACCAATGGCATTTTTCACAGAACTAGAACAGGAAAGTTTACAATTTGTATGGAAACACAAAAGACCCTGAATAGCCAAAGCAATCTGAAGAAAGAAAAATGGAGCTGGAGGAATCAGGCTCCCTGACTTCAGACTATAGTACAAAGCTACAATAATCAAGACAGTATGGTACTGGCACAAAAACAGAAATATAGATCAATGCAACAGGATAGAAAGCCCAGAGATAAACCCAAGCACATATGGTCACCTTATCTTTGACAAAGGAGGCAAGAATATACAATGGAGCAAAGGCAGCCTCTTCAATAAGTGGTGCTGGGAAAAATGGATAGATACATGTAAAAGGATGAAATTAGAACACACTCTAACACAATACACAGAAACAAACTCAAAATGGATTAAATACCTAAATGTAAGGCCAGACATTTAAAAACCCTTAGAGGAAAATATAGGCAGAACAGTCTATGACATAAATCACAGCAAGATCCTTTTTGACCCACCTCCTAGAGTAAGGGAAATAAAAACAAAAATAAACAAATGGAACCTAATGAAACTTAAAAGCTTCTGCACAGCAAAGGAAACCATAAACAAGATGAAAAGACAACCCTCATAATGGGAGAAAATATTGGCAAATGAAACAACTGACAAAGGATTAATCTCCAAAATACACAAGCAGCCCATGCAGCTCAATATTGCAAAAGCAAACAACCTAATCCAAAAATGGGCAGAAGACCTAAATAGACATTTCTCCAAAGAGGATGTACAGGTGGCCAACAAATACATGAAAAGATGCTCAGCATCACTAGTGACATGCAAATCAAACCTACAATGAAGTATCAACTCAGACTAGTCAGAATGGCCATCATCAAAAAATCTACAAACAATAAATGCTGGAGAGGGTGTGGAGAAAAGGGAACCCTCCTGTGCTGTTGTTGGGAATGTACATTGATAACCATAATTCAAAAAGATACATGTACCACAGTGTTCATTGCAGCACTATTTGCAATAGCCAGGACGTGGAAGCAACCTAAGTGTCCCTCGACAGATGAATGGATAAAGATGTGGCCCAGATATACAATGGAATATTACTCAGCCATAAAAAGGAACGAAACTGAGTTATTTGTAGTTGGGTGGATGGATCTAGAGACTGTCATACAGAGTGAAGTAAGTCAGAAAGAGAAACACTAATGCCATATGCTAACACATCTATGTGGAATTTTAAAAGTTGTACTGATGAACCTAGTGGCAGGGCAGGAATAAAGATGCAGATGTAGACAATGGACTTGAGGGCATAGAGGAGGAAGAGGAAGCTGGGATGAAGTGAGATAGCAACAATGACATATATACACTACCAAATGTCAAATGGATGGCTAGTGGGAAGCAGCCGCATAGCACAGGGAGATCAGCTCTGTGGTTTGTGTCCGCCTAGAGGGGTGGGATAGCGAGGGTGGGAGGGAGGCTCGAGAAGGATGGGATATGGGGATATAGGTATACATATAGCTGATTCACTTTGTTGTACAGCAGAAACTAACACAACATTGTAAAGCATTTATACTCCAATAAAGATGTGAAAAAAAAAGAAAGAAAATAAAATCAGATTATTTTACCATTTGGATCATGTGTCTTTAAAATTTTAATGCATTCTATTCCTGCACATGTGGTTTTTGCTTTCTCATTCTTTAATATAAACACTGTAAAAGAATATTTCAGAATTCAATATGTCTTATCAATAGTATTGAGATTTAATATTCAACATAAATAAGTTTATGGGTAAGGGAACCTCTTTTACTCATGTAACTGCATTTTCACTCATGTAACCGCAGGCTGAGCAGAGCTTCTGCAGTGGAAATTAGGAACCACAGCTGACAGGAAGAGATGATGTGAAGCCAGTTCTAAGAAGAGCCTCAGGAACAAGTAAAGCGACAATAGAATTTATTCCCTCTAGAGCCACTGCTTCCACAACTCTAGCTCTCCCGTTCTCACCACCCAGCTTCATGGAACGGTGACTGGGCAGGGAGGAAAGGAGTCAAAACTGAGAGTCACTGACGTCGTCATTGTAAGTCTTTGCGGGGGACGAACTTGGAAAGGCTACTCCCATGCACACAGGGGCCCTTAAAAGTGTAATTCCCAGAGAATAGAGGTAGTGGGATCTCACCTCCCTCTACTGGACACTTGCTGAACTGCAGAATCCTCAGGGCTACCTTCCCACTGCTTTCACTGCTGAGAATAGCTTGCTGAAAGAAATCGTTGAAGATCATGGCATGTGTCTATGGAGTTTGAGAGTATATGTGAAAAAAGAGACTAATGACCTCTAATCCATTGTAAGAGGATTTTAGATCCCAAATTAAGTAAAAAATGTCTCTAGAAGACTATATAGGAGAATATTAACCTGATCTTTGATTAAAGATTCTTTCACTTAAAAAGAACTAACAAAGAAGATTGCTATATTGTATCACAGTAATTTAACTATATATATCTCAAAATATTATATATTATATAGTTCAATATTATATATCTTAAAATAATATATATGTATATATATATATATCTCAAAACATTAGAGGCAAGCCACATAGTGGAAGAAGATATTTGTAACATGTAAAACTAATACAAGACTTGTACTCAGAATGTATTAAAAAAAAAGTGCCACAAACCAATAAGAAAAAGACAGACAATTCAATAGAAGTAAATGGACAGATCTTTAAGGGAATTCTATTGGCAGGAAGTGTGTCAGCTTTGACAGAAAAAGACAGTAGAAACTTGAAAGAGGTCTTTGGAAATTCAAACTTTTACAGAGAGAAAGTAGGCTGAGCAGGTTAGTCAGGTGCAAAACATGGGTTAGTCTACTAGAGTAGGAAGGATGACTCAGGGTGAAATCAAGAATTCTGAAATCCAGAAGGCACGGCCAAGAACCATGGAGAATCAGTTCATGATGTCTCCAACATGGATGTGTATTGGGGGAGACAGAAAAGTTGTCTCTTTAATTCACAGGTCTTCAGATTGAGGAGCTACACATGAAACTTAATTTGGATGGTAACATTCTAGAATGTTAATGGGATGACACTTTTCGGGGCTTGGGAAGGGGCTGAGTGCATATTGCATACGGAACATCCATGAATGTTTGGCGGTTAGTGGCAATGCGGCTGTAGCCAGCTTCTGAGATGGCTCTCAGTGATGCCCGGTATTCAGGCCCTAGGTATTCCCTTCCCACAATGAACAGGGCTGACTTAAGTGGCCAATAGGATATCTTACTGAAGGGACAACAGAGTGCAACTATTCATACTTTTTATGAAAAATTTGAATTATTTCCATAGTACAAAAAATGAGGGACATGGAGAGAATTTTTGAAGAGGATTTTTTTTAGATAGAGTGATGCTATGAAATCTTACCTTCCCCACCAGCAAGATACATCCTCACACAAAAGAGAAGCTTCTTAAAGAGATCGCTTGAAGAGCTCAATACATGTACGATGAAGTTTATGGGACAAAGTGAATCGGTAACTAAGTTATAAATAATAAAAATGGTCAGAGATGAACAAAATAGGTGTAGAAATACCTGCATTTTCAGTCAGAGCAAAGCTGCATGAGGTTTTCCCATGGACCGAATACATATACACAAATTAATTGTGTTATTGATTTAGGACCTCTCCAAGAGAACCTTCTTAAGTGTGAACAAATTATAGCAGAAACAGAGGTATGTCTGGATTCCAAGGAGCTGGGGAAGTAATGAGTGGCCAGCAAAACAGAGATGTATTCATCTTCAACAAGGATATGGTAGGTTAAATATTAACAGTATTGTAATAGCTAGTGAAGCAGGAAAGTGTCCAGGATAGACAAATTGAAATATTCTCCAGATCCAGGGAGGACTGATGAAAGCTCAGCCTCTGGTCAGTCATGACAGCCAGGTGAGATATTTGTTGCTTCAGCTGGCTCTCCTCCTTCTTATGTGCCAAGCCAGGAATGGTCAGAATCCTAGGTTAACAAGAATAGCTACACTAGGTAAGGAAAAGAGAAAAGCCAACCATATAACCTTCCCTGACAGCAAGCTTCTTCTCTACAACATGTCTGTTTGGGGTAAGGAGGGGAGAGACCATTTTAAATCAGAATTCTTAATATTTTAATATTATAATTGTTTCTAAAGTACCTGTAGTATTTTGTTTGTTTGTTATTGTTTTGTTTTGTTTTGTTTTGTTTTGTTTTGGGTTAACAGGAAAATTCATGAGGTGCTCCTAACATTTCATCCAGCAGCAGGGGAAATCCTGTACCCATTGATTAAATTTTAAAAGGTACTCAAGGGCAAAAATAAAATTGTTTCAAGATAACGTTCTTACAACTGTGCTTTTTCAAAATACTAGTTCAGATGGCACCTTCTTTCTCTACATAAGCTAACGAGACTCGTTGGAAATCAGATATTTCAGACATCCAGATTTCCTTTAATATATCCATCTCCCATTTCTCCTCCCCATACTCAACTCATTACAAAATTATAAAACCCTTTTTTTCCTTTAGACAAAAGCTAAAATAAAATATAAAGATAAAATAAAATTCAACTTTATCTTGTACGGGTGGCAACTCAGGTAACAAGACTTTGGGATGGGATGTGTGTAGAGGGTATTTTTTCCCCCCTCCTTTTGATTCTATAGGTTACACACTCTGAATTTGAATTTGCACTGGCTGTACCAATGTGACATAAACCAATTCCACATTACGTAGAACAAATATAAAATACAATTTCTGCAGTTTTATGTTGGCCTTTTAAAAAATGTGTGTCCATTGATAAGAAGGAAAATTTGTCTAGTTCTTACTTTCTGCCAGACATGGTATTAAGGGCTTTACATGGATTGACACATTTAATCCTCATAGGGTTGTGCCTATGTGGTAGGTATTGTTAATTATTCTGTAGATGAGAAAATTGAGGAACACAGCATTAAGTAACCTAAAGTCTCACAGGTAATAAGTGACAAAAGTCATCTATAAACCCCGATACTATGGCTGTAGAAGATGTGTCCTTATCCATTGCACTGCACTACTTGTGATTTTCTAAAATTGCACTTTGTATGTTTTCTTTTATCCAAGCTATTTCTTAAAAAGCAGACAGAAGACAGAATTTTATCAGATTCAGATAATGGTAATAATCATAAAAAGCAAGAAGATAAATAATTGTTTTTATTTCTCAAGTTAAGATGTTTAAAACATGCCTGAATTTTCAAATTACTTATAAATAATGTATCTTTAGATGTTTGGAAAAAGTGTGCTTGAACTTCTACAGTAATTTACCAAATATTGATTATGAAGCACTATGTTTTACGATCATTCAGTTAATCATAAATCATTTTACTGGAGTTTGAAATTACAAAAATAAACATTTTAGAAGAATTCAAAATTGTCTCTCTCTTACAGTTTCTAATTTTGTTCATTTTTCCTCCTTTCCACTCAGGCCTTACATTCTATGTTATCTTTGTTCATTTGAAATGAGTATATTTTGATGAGTGGATGGAGACTTAGAAGCATCACTCTCAGATTTATGTCATGAAAGATTTTGATGTATGAAAAGAAAACATCTCATTAAATCTTCAATAACAGAGTGATATTGAAATGTAAGGTAGGTCTTTGCTCTTGTGAGAATATAAAAACTTACAATTTTTAGGAAGATAAAATAACTTTTATAATTTTATTTATTTTAAAAAAATCTTTATTATTTCTAGAGTTTCTGATGATGGCCAATCTGACCGGTGTGAGATGATATCTCATTGTCGTTTTGATTTGCATTTCTCTAATGATTAATGATGTTGAGCATTCTTTCATGTGTTTGTTGGCAATCTGTATATCTTCTTTGGAGAAATGTCTATTTAGTTCTTCTCCAAGGAAGATATACAGATTGGCAACAAACACATGAAAGAATGCTCAACATCATTAATCATTAGAGAAATGCAAATCAAAACGACAATGAGATATCATCACACACCGGTCAGA
>NC_041220.1:137619543-137619736 GCF_002837175.3 Physeter macrocephalus | reverse complement strand
ATATCTTCTTTGGAGAAATGTCTGTTTAGTTCTTCTGCCCATTTTTGGATTGGGTTGTTTGTTTTTTTGTTATTGAGCTGCAAGAGTTGCTTATAAATTGTGGAGATTAATCCTTTGTCAGTTGCTTCGTTTGCAAATATTTTCTCCCATTCTGAGGGTTGCCATAAAAAGAAATGAAACTGAGTTATTTGTA
>NC_041220.1:137592529-137619488 GCF_002837175.3 Physeter macrocephalus | reverse complement strand
CCCAGAGGGGTGGGATAGGGAGGGTGGGCGGGAGGGAGATGCAAGAGGGAAGAGATAAGGGAACATATGTATATGTATAACTGATTCACTTTGTTGTAAAGGAGAAACTAACACACTATTGTAAAACAGTTATACTCCAATAAAGATGTTAAAAAAAAAAATCTTTAGCATGTGTTGTGTGTAATGTAGACGATAAAAATGAAAGAGTGGGTCAGGTCATTGTACCATGGGGTTACCAGAATTGACGTTTCTGACTTTCGTCTTCCCAAGTTTCTATTAAAATATTTAGAACCATACCAAAAAGGAAGAGAAGGGAAATCCATTGTAAAACATTCACTCAGCACATGGACTGTGTAGCTCAAATTATATCCTCAGAACAAGTTCAGAAAGAGAAAGTCCCAAGGATGAAAGAGACACATTGAACTAGACCACTTTTCTGTCCCCAATTCTAAGCTGCACTGACTACACTGAAACAAAAGCAGGGATCCAATTATTCATTTTTATTGAACCAGACAGAATGAGTCTCCCATTGATTTGGGGGATATTTAGTCACTCAAGGAAAAAAAAAATTGTAAGGAAACATGACTGTAAACAAAAGGGTTTAAAACCTGTGCATTACTTTTGTTTTGTGCAAAGAAATAACAATCTGAATTTCAAGATTCTCAATCATGGTCTTAATGAAACAAAGGAATCAAGGGAAAAGAGAATAATGAACGCCCAGAACAATCCAAGATGATTGAAATGAAACCCCCAATATTATGACAATAAATATAAATAAGCACTCTTAAATATACAAAGTTTGTGAGGCATTTGTAAAATAAAATATGTGGAGATTATGAGAAAATACCTTACAAATGACACAGAAAGCATGAACATTTTTAGGGAAAAAAGAGGATAATTTGAGATCATAATGGAAAGCAAAATAAGTGGTAAGTGGGGAGCAATAAATCTTTTTGATTGAAAAAAGATTTTGATTGAAAAAGTTTATATTGCAAGATAAAAGTTTATAAAACCTGTAACTGGGCCTTGATAATTATCCTGTAGGCATAAAAATTAGGCCCTGAGGTTGTGAGAGGAGCAATCTTTAGTGTGTATTCATAGCCCACGGTTCCAATGGCTTTGAATTGAAGTCTGCTTTGGGTAGTGCAAGGGAGAGGTTAGCTAGACTTTGAGAGCAATATCCAACATTAATCTCAATCTTTCTAGTTGGAACTTCTCCACCTTTCAGCGTTTCTTTGGTTTGGGGAAATATTTACACGTTGCCTTTCAGAATGTGGCAAGTTCAAATGTGTTCCACTCCCTCACAGGGTCACTGCACAGAGGATTGGGGATGAGTCATCTCCTGCCCCTACAATGCCAGAAACATTGCAAGGCCTACCCCCTTTCCCAGCTACCAACTAGAGGCCCACTGTGTTAGGGACATGATATGAATAAAATACACAAAACCTTGAGGAAGATCAGGAAGCACTGCTTGTAGCATATGGAAAGAACTTCAGTATTAATGGAGAGAGAAATGTACTTTTCCTCTTTGGGTCACCATTGGTGCCTATTAGAGCTTAAACAAACATGTCTCTAATTGAATCAGAGAAGGGACAGAAGAGCTTATCTGACAGCAGTTTGAGAGAGTTGTGTTGGTTTATGAGATTCATACAATATATTGGGTAAAAGGGAGAAGAGAGGAGCTTCTTGGACAACCCAGAACTTTGTTATTCTAAACCAAAGGACATCTGAATTGAAAACAAGAAAAAAGAGCAGTGTGAGAACTGAAGATAACAAGGCAGAATATGTCTGAAAGTGATTTGTAAGAATCAGAAAATGAAGACAATACTAAAAAGTCTGAAAAGTTTAATACACACTCTCAGATTCTTGGTTTACCAGAAAAATTCAACTTTTGGGCTGCTATACAATAATTGAGCATGCATGAAGTTAATATGGTAAATCTTAATAAAATATTGTATATTATTGATGTTATTTTTATGCATGTATAATTCTCAAAGTTTTGGTATACCAGAAAAGGATGGGACAGCAAGCTATGGAAGGATATATACTAAATATGCTACACAGCATAATCTTCTGCCTTGATTTTCCCAGGCCAACTGTAAGAATTCTTATAAGATGCACTATCAAAATATTGCAACTGTTTAGAAGATTTGGTAAACAGCAGGCCAGTCATGTTCCTTAGTGTCTACCCAAATGAACTGAAAACATGTTCACATGAAACCCAGCATGCTATTTATAGCAGCTTTATTCATAATTGCCAAAACTTGGAATCAGCCAAGATGTCTTTCAATAGGTAAGTGGATAAACAGATGTGGCACATCCATACAGTGGAATATTATTCAGGGATAAAAAATGGGCTATTAAACCAGGAAAGAACATAGCAATCTAAAATGCAAATTATGAAGTGAAAGTAGATAATCTGAAAAAGCTGCATACTATGTTTTCCAACTCTATGACACAGGCAAAATTATGGAGCCAGTAAAAAGATCAGTGGTTGCCAGTGGTTCAAGGAAGGAAAGGAGGGATGGCTAGATGAGGCACAGAGAACGTTTAGGGCATGAAACTATCTTGTATGATACTGTAATGGTGGACACATGTCATTATACATTTTTTTAAAAACTTAAAGAATGTACAACACGAGTGACCCTCAATGTATGAACTTTAGTTAATAATATTATGTTAATATTGACTCATCAATTATAACAAATACACCACACTAAGGCAAGATGTTAATAATAGAAGAATCAGGGGTGGGTGAAGATTGAACTATATGGGAACTTTCTCCATTCTGCTCAATTTACTGAGTTTTGTGGTAAACCTAAAGATGCTTTTAAAAATACATCTTTTTTTTTTTTTTTAATCTGTGTATCATGGTTCTGGCCTGGATTTCTAAAACACTGCTGGAGAGGCAGCAGGAACTAAGAGGTCAAAACCAACTTGACCTTTATTAGCACATAATCAATTTGATTATTGGCAAATTCAGAAGAGACTTCTGCATCCTAAATGTGATAGGCAAAAACTTTTGGAGCCAAGATCACTATGTGGATACTCTCACTCTTACCAAACACCCATGGACAAAACACCCATCAGCTGTGGGGCTCTCTCCACTTCGCTCCCAACCTACCCGCATGCATACACACCTGCACTCACTAAGTCACTGCATTAAAAAGTCAACATTTAATATTATATGAAAAACAAGGATTTGAGGGCATTGAGCATGTTAACTGTCTCTGGCATTTAATTTTAAAGGCTAAATGAAAAAGTTAATTGCTTAAAATATTTTGTTATTTTTCTGAATAAACAATGAGTATGAATATATCATATCTTAGAGTTATACATTTTTCATGTTTCATATTATAATATCTCATGTTTGTAAATTCCAAAGGAGTATTTGACTCCTGAGAAAGGCTCACATTTTGATTAGGAGCATTATTTTCTCTTATTCATGAATCATGCCTTAATCTGTTATGAATATCAAAAAAAGAAGTGATAGCTCAGTAGGAAATAAAAACTCCCCCTTGTGTATATTTCCCAATAATTTCTTTATTTTTTCTCAGATCATTAGTATATAAAGAAAGATTTTTGTAGGAATGAAGTTTCTTTGCCGACAGAGATGATAACTTTAATACACATAAAAAGTGTGTCTTGCACTCTCCTTTGCCACCACGAGCATGGAGGCCTATGCTATTTGAGATGTGATACATGCCATGCCATTTCTGAGTAATAAAATATTTCCTATTTAAATAACACACAGTAAAATTTAAAATGCTCTGAAGTCATCAATAATATTTTTTAAAGTCAGTGTATCAGAATAAAGTGATCTATTCTTTCGTCAGATGCTACATATTATAGAAATGGGATTTTTTAAATATCTTTATTGGAGTATAACTGGTTTACAACGTTGTGTTAGTTTTTGCTGTGCAACAAAGTGAATCAGCTATATGTATACATATATCCCCATATCCCCTCAGAAATGGGATTTTTTGACAGAGAAGAAAATATGTCAACTTCTACAGAAGTAGAGGGCTTCTATAGAAGGTGACTTATAAATATACTCATCATAATCATACCAATTCTTTTTTGTGTTCTACTCAATTTGATTCCTCCCATAATTCAATATTAGCATTTATTTTGAGTTTCCAAAAGTTTTAAGATGTAATTTGATCAATTTGTGTGATTGATAAAACATTTAAACTTGTGATTTGGAAAATATACTCTAAAACATGATTATAACTATACTTTGGTTACAAAAGTCTTGTCTGTGTGGCCTTTTAGCTATCCTTGGGATCCTTTCAGGGGGTCATCAAGATCAAAACTATTGTAATAGCAAGATATACATGTATGCCTTTTTCACTCAGTTTCTCTCATGAATGTACATAGACTTTCTAGAAACTATATAACTTTTTTTTAAATTTCAAAATACAGTTTGAATGTATTTTATACTTTATGGAACATTTTCAAGTTAAAACAATATTATCATAACTTCCACCATATTCCAGAAATGTATACTGAGAAAAATGGTATATGATGTCTAATATCATGATAGTTTGAATGCAGAACCAGAGGTAAGGATGCAGCTGTCTCCTAAGAAGTCAGACATTAAATGTATTTGTAAAAAGGAACAATGATATCTCACTACTCACTGAAAATATTTGGGAAAATATAGCTAATTTTCATAAATATATTAATTTTTATTAACATATAATGAGCCTATTATTGTTATTATTGATGAGATAATTAATTATTATTAAATGAAATAGCATACCTTTACATGTGAAGGTGAAGGTGGTTCTTATCTTTGGAAAACTTTGATATCACTCCTGTCCAAATTCCTACTACTCAAATTATCAGCACTCACTTGCCTGCCCTGCTAAGATAATTTTACTAATTTTATCTTTTCTACCATGGCCACTGACAATTAACAAACTAACTCAAAATACCAAAAAATGTATTCAGTATTAAACCTTATAAGTATATTAAATATATTTTTAAAAGGAATCTCATTTACATCTATAGCACTGAGACTTCCTAAGATTATAGTTTGAGGCATTAAACACAGTAAACGTAGTCCATTATGTTGTAGGTGACTTTTGCAATCGGAAATGGTGAGACATGAGGCAATTGTATACCTTTTATTCTTAGCTTTTAAGAATTTATATTCAGTCAGTTTCAGGGCTTGCAACTGTATACAGTCTCTCTGGCAGGCTTCCAGGTGTCAGCTGAACCTAAAACCAAGTAAAACTTACAATGGAAATTAAAACTAATTACAATGTGTCTGTGTCACGAACAACAGAATTTAATAGTATTGAGGACTGTTGTAAGCACTGCCTGCTTCTTCATCCTCAAATTATAAAAGTCAGAATTAGAACTATGAAGTATATAAAATACAGCAACAGAAGCTCAATTGAATTTTCAAAGTATTGTGGCTTCAAAAAACTTGATAAGTAATGTACAACCCCAAGAGTGAACCCTAAGGTAAACTGTGAACTTTGAGTAGTTACGATGTGTCAGTGTAGGTTCATTAATTGTAATAAATATGCCTTTCTGGTCATGGATAATGAGAGAAGCTATGCATGTGTTGGGACAGCATGGATGTGGGGAATACCTGTACCTTCCTCTAAAATTTGCTGTGAACCTAAAACTTCTATAAAAAGTAATACTTTTAAATGGATAAATATAATTAAACAATAGCTTTGGTGATAGTAAAATGACCTTATTTTCTCTTTTCATTGAGAGTTCTATTGATATTCAGTAAAAACTTATCTTAATTGAGATTTCCACAAGTTTGCTAATATCTCAAGAATATTGCCATAGGTAATTATATATGTTTAACAAAATCAGCCTAAGAAAATGAAGATTTCATAAACTTACCGATGTTCTTTATTCATAAAATATTAAAATATGTAAATAAGAACACGTATCCAGCACAGAGTTAATAGGTAGTGATTTTCATCTTTGAATAGAAGACTGTTTCCACGTTAAAATAAAAAGAATATGAAAAATTACAAGAAAGCTCATACATGACTTGGGACTTCAATTCCTTTACACTGAAATATGACATTGTTGAATACACCAAAGAATCTGTCAATTATCTTTCTTTGAAATATGGATTGCATACAGGAATGAAAGCATTACTAACACTGAATAAAATTTCTATTCAAAATTCCACGAGGCAGAGAGATGTAATTCCACTCAGTCAATGAATTATGATACCGAAGACGGCAAGGAAATGATGGGAAAACTGAGATCAATCATCAAGAAGATGCACTTGAACAGAATCTGTTAATAAACGAAGTTAACTACTTTGCCTTCCAGTGTGTGCTCCCAATCATGTCTTTAAAGAATTGCATTTTATCTTTGCTCCATGGGACTTCAGAAAGCGGTTTTGTGTTTTTCTACATTCTACCCTGATATGGTAAAATTAACAGTATCACAAAAAGTTTACTTGAATTTTCATCAGATGAATGTGAGGCGGGCAGGGCATGTTCTATTAGCCCTATTTTACTGCTAATGAAACCAAGAAACAAAATGTTTAAATACCTTGGTGAAAGTCACAGGACTAGAGAGTGTACTGCTAAGACTAGAGCCCCAGTGTTTGTCCTATGATCTTTAAAAAACTACCTTAATTATAAGTTTTATAAAAGTGGCTAGCATTTACAGGGTGCTTACTTTATGACAATCCTCACAGTGCACTAAGTCACCTACATTTGCTAATTTATATCTCACAAAAATCCTATGTGCAAATGAGAAAACTGAAGGGCAAGGCTCACAGCTACTGCTAGCCGCTGTTAAATCTGACGTAGTGGTACCATCTAATGGGCAGTTGGGAGGAAAACATTCTGAACAAGTTCAAAATGCTCCTAAAAGAGGATAAATTCTAAGATGATAAAACAGTAGAAAGATGCAAATAATCTTAATGTAAAACTAGACCGTAATATAAGGAAATGCAATAAAGTCCAAATTTTGAAAAAAAAAATTTCATTCATGCTGTGTGTTGTAAAAGTGTTTGGTTTTTAGATTTTCTTTCCTTTCCATCCTTTCCACCCTTTCCTGATCTTCTCTTCACTACTTGTTAGTCTTTCTAATACTGCAATAGCTCAGGACATAAATTGTTTTCCCAAATTAGTTGCTTATTCCAGATAGAAATTTCATAAATGGGTAAGATGAGATTTTGAAAATAATAATTAGGCATTATTTATCTCACAATTTAATTGTATTTATTAAGTAGCTATTTATTCAAGGCATTATGCTAGACACTATCAGTAAACAGAAGTGGGCCTTCCTCTGACAAAGTCTATTAAGTATAAATGAACAATTTAGCTTTTATCTCTAACTTGACTATTTACTTACTTCCCTCTTATTTCTCATTTCTCTTTTTGCCCTCCATAAACTTTTAGTGATTTCTTTTTAAGATGTTCTACCAAGGATAATGTTTAATCAAGGCATGGATTATTCTATGACTTGGTTTTGTGAGAGGGATTAGAAAATATTTAGTGTTTCATTCAGATTGTTACTTTTTGAAAATATTTATCAAAAAGTAGAAGTTTCATCTGGAGATAAAATCCTGGGAATAGGTAGGAGATTTTTTTGTTTGTTTTAAAGTGACAATGTACATTAAATCTAAATTGGTATTCTTAGAGAACAACACAGAAACATCAAATAAAGGCAGAAGTAACTAAAGTTAATCATTCATTGTTCAAAGATAATATAATTCTTCATAAGTAAAGATGTTGGGTTTTTATTTCTAATTGTATCTCAATCATGAGGAAAATTTTCTAAAATATAAGTTTGTTAAAATATATATAAATTATCCCTTGATATGAACTAAAATATTCTTTTTACAAAATAAAGATTTTATACTGGATGTAACAATTTAAATGCATAAAATAAAACATGATTATTGCAACTTAGCTGTAAGAAATTCAAGATGACCTATAGCATGTAAATAGCAAATAGATTGATTTTGATATATTAAAATATATATTATAATATATTTTAATACATTTTAAAGTATAATAGTTTTTAGAATATTCTAGTTTGTGTATGAATAAGGAAATTAAAAATTTATAAACATTATTACACATTAAAAAAATAAAAAATTATTCCTACAATATCTTTGAAATAGCACTCTCTTCTGGTATCTTATCTCCACTCCCACTCCTCACTAAAGCAGGTTTTTCTAATTATATATTTACCATCCACAGTATGTGAGACATTTTAGTTGGTCACTATATAAATTTGAAGTGAATAGAAAAGAAATTTCAAGAATGGGACACAGATTTAGTTTTCATTTTTAATTTGTTTCCTTTGATATTTTTATGTGTATGTCTGTATTCTAGGCCGTGGTGTAAAATCTTTTTCTTACTGTTAATACAAGTTAAAAAATGTCTGAAAATCACTAATCTTGAATGTGAAAAGTCTGCCTGCCTTTCTTCTCTAAAACATTTGTGATCAATTTTCAGTGAAAATCCCTCATTCTTTCACCCACTCTAATCTTCTCTGCAAAAATTCCTGAATCAGTCGCTATAGGATTAGGTACAAACTGCAATGCTATTATTATTTTTCAAACAGTGAGCCCAGGCTTCCATTGTGGAAAGAGAGATACCAAAATACGCGTTGATCCCTCTTACTACTGAGTCACAGAGAATAAAGGTCTCACTTTCTACTCTGGATCTCACTTCCTTCACCATTTTTTTTTTTTTTTGAGAAAAATGAGAGGGGTTATGCACCACTCTCCATAAACAACATTTTCCAGGTATCCACTTGAAGATATTCCCTGCGGTGATTTTATTAAGAAATTCCCACAATTAAGCACACAAGGAGCTTTGGCTTAAAGCATCCCTCCTCACTTTACATGCACCCATTGTTTCTAGACAAGTAAGAGTTATGCTATAAAATACTCCACCTACCCCACTCCATACCCCCCAAGCAGAAGTTGTGAGAGAAAAATGGAACAGGTAAGGGACTGGCAGGAACATAAAATCCCATGGTAAAGAAGGCAAAAAGAAATACAAGGTGAGATCGTACCAAGAAATTGAAGTGGAAAAATGCAGTCCTGACCATGATGAAAGATCAATGGCATTCTTCCGAGAAAACGCAGGATTTATATCATATATGAGCTTAGTTGAATGCAAATCTTTCTCACATTGAAAATCATACCCTCGCAATATTCTATAGACAGATATCAAAAAGTGCAATGATTAATTTTCAGTGGTAACTATATGCTTATTTGAAAGGATGGATTTTAATGTTAGGTTTTATACCAGAATAACAAAATGGAAAAATAGTAACAAATGGAAATGTGATATTCACCTATTATTACCTCTTCTATACATTGTCTATTTGGGATTCTCCTATTTAATCTAACAATTCCCATTAGTTAAACAAACAAACAAAAATAACTTGTGCAGTTAGAAGTTGTATATCAATTTCAAATCACATTTTATTTTTCTGCTGAGTTTTTTTAAAAAAGGCAAACAGAAGCAGAGTAAAAAGAAGACTATGACAAAAAAAGAGAAAATCTCTGGTATTTTGTCAGCTTGGCATTCAGTAATCCTTAGGGGAAACTTGACTTCTGAATTCAACTTAATAGAAAAGCCCCTATGAACCCTGTCATGGGAATAACTATTACAGAATATGACACAAGTGTAGACAAGTGGGATCATTGCAGCAGAAAATCCTATAGCAATAAACCAAAATTTTTCTTGACAGAAGAAATCTAAGTTTGGTGATTATCAATTAGGCAGCTAGAGAAAGCTGATGGGACAGTAAACTTGAAATATAATTCTCCCTAGGGTGGAGGAGAGGGAAAAATATTTCCAACCCTGGTGAACAATTTGAATCATATATAAGAGAAATTATTATTAGACTATTCAAATCATTATTTCAGCTTGCTAGAATAATCGTCTATGTGATAAAATACACAATGAGTTGGAAAAACCATCGATATATTTAAAAGCATGATGTTATATCTGGATAATGTATAGTAAAACAATAAAAAATAAAACAATTCTTTACAATAATTTTAAGCAATGTTAATGGCACAAATAACCCACATAGAACTAATAGACTAGTTCAAAAAATTCTTTTAAATATGAGGAAATTAAAATATTGAAAATATTGGTCTGTGATACAAATAGGCAATGTTCAAACTATCAATTCCCCTCGTACCTAAAACAGTGGAAAACAACATCATGCTGGTACCTAAAACACTGGAAAACAACATCATCAATTTTTCACACTCTAAGCAATTTGAAAGCACGTTTCTACAGTTGATAAGAATTAAAAGGTCTGAGATTTTACTCTACATATAAGCTAATGAGTTTGTCAGTCCCAGAATCATGGATGCTAGCAGAAGACATGAGACATCTGTGTCAAAGATAAAAGGGTTTTATTATTCACAGCAAGAGCAGTAGCTATAGAATCAATCATTTCTTAAATGACACCAAGTTTCTGTGCCCCAGTATTCATGGAATGAAACCAAAACTGCCAGGTGACACATGCACATACAGTAGGTTGCAGTACAGGGAAGGACTCGAAGCAAGTATATTGGTCCTTTGCTTGGAAGGCAGACACTCTCTATTCCAAGGCTGTTCACCATATATACATTATTGAACAGATGGAAAAAATAGTCAGTCCACTTCTGTTTGCAGTGTGTGCAGAACTCTGGAGATTCATTTTATTCACTAGTGAATTGTTTGTGTTGAATAATTAATAAAAATAGAAATTTTGCCTTTTATATGTCCAGTTCTAAAAGCTTACTATTTCTTTACTTTGCCTTGTGTTACGCTAGGGGTTCTCAACTTTTTTTCATTATCACTCTTCCCACAGGATGACTCAAGGCATTTTTTATTAATATAATCTCATCAAATTTTAATGCCAAGGGTACACTGTGCATCTGTTTACGTATCATATGTATATTTGTGCTTCCTACATAAAGAGGATAAGATTTTTTGCACCTGGAGACCAAACTTTTTCTTCTTTGTAGGTGATATTAACTCTCAAGAATGCATGTGTTGCAATAATAAAAATTACTGATTATATTGTGTTCCACGAATAAAAATTAATGATCAACATATCAGGAAATTGCTATTCAATCTTATGTAAATTCTAATCCTTAACAATTTTTATAACATATTCATGAGGGATTTCTATAAAGGTAATAAAGAAATATATTATATCACTGACTTCTGACAATAACTGTTCCAGTTACAGATTATTATTATTATCATCATTATTTAACAGATGAAGAAAATGAGGGACAATTTCCACATTTTCTATTTCCTCACCCTTAGTAAGATGGCAGGTAAGAGGTAGTAGGATCTAACCCAGAAAGGCTGGTTCATATCCCATAATCCCTCAATTATGTAATTGATCACCCAAACATAATCTTTGAATTAGAATTTGTCATAACTTTGCAAAATCTCAATCTGATACAGCCTCCAACAAACATAAAAGTTATTCTATTCATATACCACTTATTTTAGGGCAGATGAAAAAGTAAATAAAAACCTATAAAGATTAAGATTAGAAGATATAGCAAAAAGCCAAAAGAGAAGCAAGGGTTTTTTTAATTGGCTTTAATATCAAATTAATTTTAAATTATTTAAAATGCTATGTCATATCTGAGTTCCTTCTCTCCCTCAGAAGGGAACCTTTTTGATAAAATTTTCTCCACCCTCTTTCTGCTATTGATGCATCCTTCTCAAAAGAGTTTACCTCTCTTTGCAAACAGAGGCATTATTTCTTGAACAGTATTCACTCTGTGTGCTTTTAACCTCAAAATGTTATCAAGAATAAAATTCTGAATAAACATCACTATACACTATGAAAAAGATATCATTTAAAATCTTTGATAGTTTTTAAACTAAATTCAACCTTTCATAATTTTTATAAACTTTCAAAGTTTTTCAATATATTTGTTTAGAAAGATTAACAATCAAAAAATGAACATTTAGAACTTAGCAATATGTTTTCTACCCATAAATATCTTACCACTAACATGAATAGAAATGTGTATTATTGAGACATTATTAAACAAAAGAAAAAAGCTTTTCCTCTGCCTTACCTGAGACGTCCATAAAAGTTTATCACACATTTCTAATAATGGTTGTTTACTCTTTTCCTCTCGCTTGATTTTCATGAATTTTTTTTTAAAAGAAATGAGAGAATAAGCATAAAAGAAACAGTTTAAACAAAGAATCAGCATAGGAAAAGATGAAGAAGCCATGGAGAAAAATCTGACAGGAACTACTGTTATAAAGTGTCCAAGCTGTCAGAGCTGACAGTGTTGAGAAGCCCCACAGAGTCCTGTATCCTCAGGAATGTCTAATAAAGGTGACACTGTTGGGCCTATCAAGACTGTGGGGCTTTTTCCCTTGGCTATATGCCTAGTTAATGCATCTTTTTAAACTGTGTATTAACTTTATTTTACTAAATTATGACAGGTATTATACATGTGAAATAAGGTATACAGTGCCTATGTACAGGGAGAGAACACAAATAAAATAAACTCTAAGTTGCTCATCACTCAGCTGAAGAAACAGAATACGAACAATATCCTTGAAGTCCTTTATGTTTTTCAGGCCTTCCTAAAGTAATACATCAGGAAGCCTACCATAGAAGAAGTGTTGTAGCATTTGTCAACCTAACTCTATCTAATTCTATTATTTACTTAAAAATATCAGGGTCACAGGTTTGGAATTGAAGTAAGCTAGTATAAATACATCTTTAAAAGGTATGACAAACCCTTTGATAGATAGAAGGTAATAATTCAGTAAACCACAAGATGGAGACTGTAAGACAGCATGGGGTTACCGTGTCGTTGGACCATGCTTTGTTTATGAAATATAAATCTTGGTTAAGCAAAAGAGATACAAAAGTTATATTCTACAGGCATAGCTCTCCTGACACCATATTTAGTAAAAGAAGGCATTGCAGGTAATGGGTCACTTCCTTCAAAGTGGAGAGTATGGACAGCAGTCTAAAGTCAACTGTTTAGGCTGCACCCAAGCATCTTTGGATTACCAAAACTCTAAACTGGATGTTCTGTGGAGATAAATAAATGTTTCAACTCCAGAGATTGTTTTAGAGGTTACTGATAGAAGAAAAAATAGCAGAGGAACAAAAGTTGTATAGTTTACCCTACTCTGTAAGCGGAGAAAGATCCTACTCTATGAAAAGCAGATACTAGGCCCAACCCATTAAGTATTATGTAAAAGAGATAGTGTTCTAGAGTATAGATACAGATATACACACAAACCAAAGAGGAGAAGATGAGGTGAAGACGGGGCAGAGGTTGGAGTGATGCAGTCACAAGGCAAGGATTGCCAGCGGAAGTCGGCAGAGACAAGAACAGTTTCTCCCCTAGACCCTCGAGATTGAGCACAGTCCTGCCACCACCTTGATTTTGGCCCATTGATACTGATTTTGGACCTCTTCATTCAGGAATGTGAGATAATGTGTTTCTGTTGTTTTTAAGCCACTCAGTCTGTGGTAATTTGTTACAGACCAGAAACTAAAGCACATTTTGACATCGATTATAGATGTATAACAATGGCAGAAATACGTGCTGTTTTCATCTGATAACATTCAGGATGCAGAAGACTGTCAATTAAGAGAACTTTTTAGAAGCATCTTTTTCCCCTAATAAAGTAAGTATTATTTTTGTCCTATAGAAACCAAGAGTCGAAATCTAGTTGATACATATGATGGTAACCGAGCACTTTGTTGACTATGCTAGGCAAACCTTACCATATATCAGAAAGATTACACAGAGGGCATGGGTCTATGGGTAAAATTTCAGATTTTGAAACCCAATTCTCATGTCCATTCTGACAAGGGAGAGATTTCGAGGCTTTGTTGCTATGGAAGTATTTCATGGACGGGTATCAAAAAGTTAAGCATTCTTATCCTTGTCAATAATACTTCAAGTAGATAAGAGTTAATAAAGCCCAGTTAAAATCGATGACAGAGAAGGAATAATTTAGTTGGGAGAAATGAACATTATCAGCATAAAAGACTGTTTTTCTTGTGATTTTCCCAGATTGAATAATGTGAGAATCCAAAACAGACTTGCTAGTATACGGACTTGAGAGGTAAGCGGGGGAACAACATATACTGGAAAATAGGTAAATTTAGAGTAACTAAACTGAGACACCGAATGAAGCTGATTGGAGAGGGAAAAGGCAAGGAGACTTGGGAGAGGTTCTGCATGACTGTATAAGACACATGGCACCAGTTGGAAGGACACCTTCCAAGTATTTTCTTGGTCAACTATGAGTAAGAATGTGTTTTGACTTTTGATAGCCTAAGCCTATTACCCCTTCCTGACAATCTGTGCATAGAGGAACGTTTACATGTATTTGAGTATTTGAGTTTAATGCATTCTGGTGTAAAGACTGATTTAAATCTTTAATTTTCACAGCAACCATGGTCATGTATTACATCTTGCTCTAAATTTGTTTTTTGATGGTGACATTTCTATGCATCTTAGAGTGACAAACTTGTTTCAAAGAGAGCGATATATATTCATTCATTGGGTTAGTGATTTACTCCATAAATATTTAGTGGGTGACTTTTATTCAACAAGCAGATGTGGATAAATGCCACAGAGGAAAAGAAAGTAGGTAAGAGTAATGGTGAGATGGTGGTGGGTGAGGTCAGGTGGATTGCTCTTTTAAAAGGGGTGCAAAGGAAATTTCTCCCCAGGAGGTGATATTTGAGTCCATCCCCGATGACAATGAGTTAGTCAGCCCTGCTTCTCTGGGAGGAGAGCATTTCAGCCCGGAAGTTATAGTTCAAAGGACTCCTTGTGAGGGAGTGCTGGGTTTGGTGGAACTGCAGGGAGGTCATGGGCTCGACTGGAATGAGCAAGTGGGAAGAGGTAGCAGATTAAGTCAGAGGTGCAGGAGGTGGTGCTGCGAACACTGTAGGGCTTCGGTTTTGATGATGAATGAGATTCTTTCACTAGTGGAGTATTTGAGCAAGGAATGACGTCATGTAACCACTGAAGGTGAAATTGTTCTCTCTGTCACGTCAGATCCAGACTGGAAATCATTTCTTTAGAACAACCATTTTTGGTTTTTCCCTCTTACTTCTTTTCAGTTGTTATTTTTACTTCATGGAATATTTAGTCCATGTGTCACAGGTTGATACTTACCACTTGAACTAACATGATCACTTCTAATCACTTGCCATCCAAGTATGCTATTTTGGTACTGTCATTTCAATACACAAATTGTGAGGATTTTAATACCATTTTACCATTTTAATACCAATTCTCCTCTATACCTGAGGTGAAACTCTCTCTCTCTCTCTCTCTCTCTATATATATATATATACTTGTTATTAGTTAATACCTAAACAATAAAGGTATTTAAGTTTTCTTTGATTTCATAAAGCAATCTTACTTTGTGTATTAAATATTTGATTACTGTGTAATAAAATAAAAATGAAAGGGAAAAAAAGATATATTTTCTTATCCATAAATACTCGTATGGCACTCAGTAGTGTTTTGCTTTCCTGGCATGGTATCCTGTGTTGATATAAGCTTTGTGCTAACTAAAGAATCAGGCACATAGGAGTCTCAAAACAGTCTGACTGATAAATGATCATGTTTTTGTTCAAAGAGAGAAATCATAAAGACCAATGAGGCTGTTGGTGTACTTTGCATAGAAATTAACCTTGTTTGAAGTTCTGCTTCATTTTCATAGGTTATAAGATGTATTGGGGATAAATAAATTTTTCTATCAAAACAAATCCCCAGAATAAAACCCAGTGTTCACTTATCAGGAAGACATCCATTCCTATGAGAAAAATTGCTGAATTTTCAGTATGCTTGATTGTACTATTTCAGATCACACATTGACAAGCATTTTGCCCTGAAGATGGTATGGTCAAGCCTGTTTAAAATTCATAGATATTTTTCTCCTTACCAAGATGAATAGCTCAGCATTGAACACTTTATGTAGGTTAAAGCACCCCTCCCCAAATTTTAAATATTCCCGGCACCCTTCTTACCATGTAATCTGAACAACTTTGACAACATTTTCCTACTTACTAGAATCTCATTACTACTGACCGAAGTACACCATATAATTTAAGATTTGCAGCCTGCGTTGGTCTGTTGCACGTGAACCTTCACTTTCCCTGTAAACTTGTGGCGTGAGATTCATTGATTTGAAGTTAATCGTTTATACTTCCCTATAAATATGTACAGCATTACAAAATATTGATCTAGAATATAGATCTTTAAAAATTCAAATTGGATTGTTATAAAGTTTAAGCCTTTCCTCATATAGGTAATGCTATCTTCCAAACTTACTAGTGTTTTAAAACTTAACATGGAAAATGCTCTTGTAAGAAGTATCGTTTAGCCAGTTTTGCAGACCCTAAGCAAAGGCAGACACTTTTTCACTTGTAATGAAAGAGGGGGTCAATCAGTTTAAGTAGAACAGAACTTGAGTCTTTTTTGAAGATCACTAAAGTGTATGATGAAAACCGTTAGTTCATACTCTGGAAAGAGAACTTTAAGGACCACATAGATTTAAATATTTATTAATAAGCAAACACATATACATCTACTAAAAGGCTATATAACAGAGTATTACAATGAGTTTTTTAAATATATCGTGAAAAAGGTATGCATCCCTGGTCAGTACAGTTTAGAGAGGGGCTCAGAACCCCAATATTTACCTGTTTAACCTAAATGAATGAAGTGTCCAGACTGGAACTGTGACAATTTCAGGGATCATGTTTCATGTACGGTGAGCTGCTTATTGTGTCATGCAGAAAAAAGTCCAGATTTTCCAGATTTTTTGATTCTATTACAGGTATCAACCTTCTTATTTCAAAATTAAGTAAACTTATTGCCTTAGTTTTCTATTGCTGTATAAGAAATCACCACACAACCTAGTGTGTTAAACAACACGCATTCATTAGTTCTCAGTTCTGGAGGTCAGAAATGAGATAGTTCATCAGATCGTTCTCTGCCTATGATCTCATAAGGCTGAAATCAAGGCGCTGATCAGACTGGTTCTTATCTGGAGGTTCTGAAGAAGACTCTGTTTCAAAGTGTGGTTAGGTTTTTGGTAGAGTTCCTTGCCTTGTGGTTATAGTATGCAGTTTCTGCTTCCTTGCTGGCTCTCAGCTCCAGACTGTACGCAGCATGTAGAGGCTGTCTGCGCTCCTCATGATAAGACCCCCTCCGTCTCTAAGTGAACAATAGCAGGTCAAATCCTTCACACACTTGGAATCTCCCTGACTTCTCCTGGTGCTGCCAGCCAGAGAAAATTAGAATGTTTAACGTTCCTTTTAGAGAGTTCATGTGATTAGATTGTACTCACCCAGATAATCTCCCTACTGATTAACTAAAAGTTAGTTGATTAGTAACCTTGATTACATCTGAAAAATCTCCTCACATCAGAAAAATCTATTTTGCCATTTAAGGTAACATATAATCATGGTTGCGATGTCCATCATGTTTCAGTCTTGGGGATTATGGGGAAAATTTTGGGAGGAAGCATGCTATTTCAGAATTCTGCCTACCATAATTCCCTAAGACGCTCTGTGGGCCAAAGAAAACAAATTTTTGTAGAATATGAGGTGTGATTGAGACCTCCAAGAGCAGAATTTATGCTCCTGTTCAACCTTACTTATTTACTCCTTCCAGGGATGCCCTGGTATCTGCTAGTGTTCTTCTGGGATCTTACATTGTTCTTGATCAACATCATTCTCTCTTTTCAATGTTGACCTGTGTGTTTTAACTTTCCATTTCTAAGTTTACCACCTTTAAATCTACAAATGTCGCTGCTGGGACTTTTGGAAATGCTGGGAACAGCTGTGTCATGTTTCCTTGGTTTCCCAGTGCTCTTTCTACAAAACACACACACACACACACACACACACACACACACACACAATTATTTTAGTTGTGTTTTCTGCCTTGGTGGTCTTTTTTCTTCTGGAGCAACTAGGGGTTTTACTTGCATTTTGACATAGAGTGTCGCTTCTGACTTAAGACAAGTGAAAATAGACTCCTTCCCCCACAACGTCTCACTGCCTTCACCATCTGTAGGTGTTCCCAGAAAAAGAAAAGCAAGAGCCCATCCATTGGGAAAACCCTCAACTTGCTATAGGCAAGTCTCTCTGTCTCTCCCGACATTCCCTGCTTCTAGTGAATGACTCTTGTGTGCCAGGTACTGTTCTAGTACTTGAATATAAAACTGTGGCCAAAAATATAACCCTTTACTCACTGCTTCAAAACTTACAGAAAACAGCAGACAATAAATAAAGAAATTCTGCATGTATAACATCAAGTTGGATAAGTATATGGAGAAAAAAGATAATAATGTAGGAAGAGAAAGAGAAAATGGTACCCTTGTGGGATGAGCATTGTTCTGTCAAAGGTGGTGTCAGGCAAGTCCTCTCTGAGAGAGTAATAATTGGAAGAAGACTTGAAGGTGATGTGCAAATGAACAGTCAGGAGACGCTCCCAGTCAGAGAATAGGAAGCCTAAGACGCTGAAGCTGAAGAACATCTAATGGATTTGAGGAAGAGTTTGGAGGCCCCTTGTGGCTACAAAAGAGTGTGAGGAGGGAAAAAAGAGGGTAATAGAGCCTGAAGTGGTAAGGGACTTGTATGCTATGGTAAAGGATTTAACTTTAATTCTGAATGAAACAGGAAGTCGTTGGAAGATTTTGATCAAAAGGTAACATGATCCGATGTCATTTTTAAAAGGATCTCTTGGGGTGTCCTGTTGAAAACACAATGTAGGCAAAAGGCAGAAGCAAGGAGATCAGATGGGCACCACAGCATTTATCCAGGCAATGTGCTGGTCTATACTGCTGTCATATTTTTGGTATAAAATCTGTGGAGAAAATCACTGCAATCCGGGTTTAAACTCTTCACACAAAAGAGATAACGGGAAAATATATGTGAATCTTGTCTTTTTTTTACAGTACCATGGTAAATTTTATATTTCTAGGTTGAATTACAAGAAATGACAATGTAAAATTCCAAAGCACTTTGTTGTATCTAAACAGAAAGCCGCATAGGAAGTTTTTTCTTGCAAAAAGGGATTTGCCCAAGAGCAGTATTCTTGAAGCTAAGAATAATTTTCATGACTGAGCATTGATTTGACTTTCAACATTTCTTAATCATTCTGACTATTGAATATGAGTGAATACTATCTACATACACAGTGCCAGTAACTTAGTACAGATCAACAACAATTCTTGGGTAGATTATTCTTGAAGAAGTGTCTAATTGGGCTTCCTGTCATCCATTCGTTCTTCTGAACAGTCGAGAGAATGATTTTTCTAAACCCTAAACTACAACTCTACTTAAAATCTTTAAGAACATACCTGGTCCTCTCCATATAAAATTTGAACCCTTTGAAATGTTATACCTAATCATTCATGATCTTATCACTTTTCTTCATAAATAATTTTACAATCTCCTATGCCTTTCCTGGTAGTACCAATTATAATAAAATAAATCTATTTATATGTTATTATTTCCATTGAAGTATACATTTATTACTGAAGTATATTCAAAATATTATAAAATAATTCCGAGTGGGCCAAAATCATCGGTCTATATTTATATATGTATGTAATTAAATAGGTATTTATAATTACTTATAGATAATTCTAATTCAGCAGATATATAATTCTTATTTATTTACATTACCTATAATTAATTATATAGCTCTTTATATTGTAAAAGTACGCATTTGTTTCAAACTGAATACTAAATGTGTTAGAGAAAATACTACATTAAAATCAAGTGTACATTTACGTACGCTATGTTGAAAATACAAATATTGAAATTTGATCCTAATATTGTTCACCATATTGAATTTGACCCCTTTTAGATCAAATTCAGGAGGGCAGTTTACTAAGGTAAAAAATTACCATCATTATGGTTTGGTTTCATCTCCAAAGCAATTCCATGCTGGAATTTGGGAGACAACTTTAAAATCTGGTGTGCTTTCTAATGCACTGAAAACCATTGTGGGATTTATTTCTTCAGAGATGTTGCACTTGTCTACAAGGAGCAAGCATAGCTGAGCTTACTCTGTCACAGAGTCTTGAAATAAATCGTTGCATTGCCTTTCAGAAATGTGTGTAATTTCCCAAGGGATTTTGTGAAAAGCTGCAAAGTGCCAAACAGCATTATATTATATGTCTAGATGATAATGTCTATAGATTCGTCCAGAAAAAAAATGATACAGATATTATGGGAAGAGGAAATAGGGCATCTGAAGTCTCTTTGGGGTGATCTGCAGGTCACATCTAATGTCTTGCCATATGATTCTTTGTCTCCATCTGAGGTTGGCCTGATTGTCTTGGAATTAACAGAGCATCATAAAGGTAGAGATCCAGGATTAAAACTTAGAAGCATACTCATTAGTGTCTTATTTGACTTGGTGTATGTTGTGAGCAAAATTATTTTCCCCAAACCTATATTTAATATGCTAATTTAGATAAATTTATGAATAAAATATTTAATCATTGGATCTCATATTTTGAGTTGTAACTTTGTACCAAATGATACATTCTTTTTCTCTAACTGAAAACATCTTTTCAAATATCGCTACTAGAAATAGGTCTTTTCCTTTTTATCCTTATCAGTTGTATTAAATTTGGTTACAAATATTTTACTTTATATGTCACCATAGGCTGTCCTCTGTTTATCTATCTACATAGAGAGATGCATAGATAGATAGACAGACAGACAATTGATAGATTGGATAAAGGGTAACTACAAAACATTATATGTTCACATTGAATTCTTGCCATGCTCCAGAAAGGTTCACCGCCATATTCATTTTCCAGGTAGTAAGAAGAAGGAAAAAGTGGTAGTGAAAAGCACTCTTATTCATTTTAAGTAAAGATCTGCCAAGGTCTGTTGGTTTTCATTGTTCAGGAGATAGTGCTACAACAAGTGATTCTAGGAAATATAGTCTTTACGTTTTATAAATATATGACCAGCTAAACCTCTGGGTTTTATTGCTAAAGAGGAGAGAGAGAATGGATGCATATTTAGGAATAACTGGCAATCTCTTCACAGACTATATCCACAGATTGATGAGGATAGTATGCCAAATAATAATTATTATGGCAAAATACTAAATATGGAACTGAAGAAATTAAAATAAAATGGACAGTGATCTATATCATTAAACTATTTAACAATATTTGATAATAAATAGCCTCTGTTATTTCTCTTCTCTCCTTTTTGAATGCCTATTGGAAAGATATTGAGATTCCTGGATATGTCATTAGTGTCACTTAATATTTCATTCATATATTTCCTCTTTTTTTCCCTTTTGTCCTGTGTTTTGGGGAAAACTTTAACTTCACTCTTCCAGTGAACAACTTTAATTTTCACCCTGTGTCTGTTCTGTTTTTCAATCCATTTATTTGTGCAGTTTAAAAATTGGCATTATATGCTTAAACTACCACATTTTATAGCACTCTGTTTTGTTTATTTAGTCAGTGTAATATTTTTCATTCCTTCCTTAAATATTAATCATATTTAGTGTAGAACTTTAACTTGATTCTCTATATTAACTATCCTAGCTAACATAAAAAATTGACTAATTCTCAATGATTAATTTTCTTGACTTCAGTGTTCTCAAACTGTTGATTTTCCTCAAATAATTGTTCACCATCTTTTTTAAAGGGTCCAGTTGGACCAGATTTGGAAATTAAGAGTCTGATTTCTAAGTCCAAGTCAGAATCTCTGTCAGCATGATGATGTCTCAGTGCTGAATCTGATTACAGGCACTTTGCCTGTAATCAGGGCATGTAAAAGTACTAGAGTGACAATGAAAGACACATCCAGTCTGGGAACGGGACCAAACTCTGACACTGGGCCCTGCCCAACATCTCTGTGGTCACAGCCATCTCTGCATCTGTGGGAACTCCCCTGACAGGAGCTCAACCTGGGGCTTTGCTCTAGTCTGGTGTTTCAGGCTGAATTCTGCTACTCTACAATGGTGGAAATGCTCAGTGGTTTTGTCGTCTTGTGATTAATTTCCTGGCGGAGTACCCTCACTTCTCTGAACATTGAGTTCCTACTTTGGGGCAGAGTTTCTCACCTCCTGTAGTATTGACATTTGGGGACAGGTAATTCTTTGTTGTGAAGGGCTGTTCTGAAAATTTTAGGATGCTCCACAGACCCCCTGAGCTCCACTGTCTATATAACACTAACACCCATCACCCCCACTTCCATGCGTAGTTGTTTTAACTGAAAATGTCTCCAGGCATTGTCAAAGGTCCTTCAGGAAGCAAAACAGCCCCTGTTGAAAACCACAGGTTTAGGGATTATACAGGGGTGGGTGTTGGGGAGAAGACTGCTCATGAAAAACATGCTTTGTGGCAAGTTGTGTTGTCACTCTGGGGTGCTTGGTGCTTCTCGTCTAATTTTGTATTGTCATTTTATTTTTAGGAAATTCTGACACATCTTGCTATTGAGAACCACTGTTCCAGAGTTTTCCAATTATATATTTTTACTTAATTAACTTTACATTTTATTTTGTTGACCACGTATTCCTTGCAGAATTATCTTTTCCCTTCAATTCTAAAGCACATTTAGAATTTTTCATCCTCATTTTTCTTCTGTGTCATTTCTTCTTTGCTTCCACAGTGTTTCCTCTTTTTCAAAACTCCAGAGCCTCCCCTCCATCATCAGTTTGCTCTCTATACTTCTGCTCTGCTGTCACAGCACCCTGTGTCTATACACTTAGACTGCAGGTTCTAGATGTACCATATATGGCCTTCAGCAAGTCTTAAAACTATCTAAGGCTCATTTTTCCATCAATAAGGTGTGGGTTAGTAATAGACACCTCATCATGGTAATTTTTTTAAATGGTGCATACAATTCACTCAACACAGATTCTGATACATATTAAGTACTCCATAAATGTTGAATTGCGTTTGCATAGTACGTATCATTTTCCATTTTTCCATTGAAATTGAAGATTTTCTTGTGTCCCCACTAGATTCTCAGTTCACTAAAGGCCATGATTTCAGTTTTGTAGGTATGATATTTCAAATTGCTAACATATTGTCTGGTCCATAAGAGACATTGAATCATAGATATGTATGTATAATGAACAGAGTTACCTAAGCCTGAAATAAAAAACAGGATAATTAATAATGAAGAATTATTTCCTGTGTCATTAATATTTAACTTTCCCAGAACTGTCCTTGAAAAGTCAATTAATGTGTAAAATACGCCAAAATAAACGAATAAATGTTCCTTTCCTTGGATTATCATATTTGTCACATTTGGCAAAAAAGGACTAATATTCTAATTATCTAACAGAGAAATAGTTAAACATTTATCAAAAAATGATAACTTTTGAAATCTTCAAAACGTCTTTCAGAAGGCTCTTAAATGCAAAGCAATAATATAACAATGATATTAATAATGAAAAAATGCATTTTTATTCTAGGCAACAATCATTAGTTGCAAGAGACTTCCCTAGACTATAGTACATTCAAATATGAGTCAGCCATATCCTGTATTCTAAGTAGTTCATGATTTAGAAAGAAAATCATTTATTGAAAATAATGACCTATAACACAGGGTGAATGAAATGGAAGAGAATATCCTTGGAATACAAAGAAAATAGAGATTAATTTAACCATAGAGAATTGGAGATCTCAGGTAAACTTGATAGCATCAATTTAGCTCAAGTTTGACAAGTGGTAAAATATTTTCTAGGAATAAAAAGTACATCTATCATAGGAAATAACTTGAGTAAAGTACTGAATTATGGAAATGTAGTTCATATCCATAAAAAGTAGTTCAGTGTGAATGAGTGTAGAATTTGTGAAATGAGACAGTGGAAAGAGAAGGTCAAAGTATTAGATTATAATCAGTCCCTATGGGACAGTGAAGAAAAGAATGGAGGTGAGGAAGCAGAGGCTGATCCAGCAGGAACTGATGGAGACCTCAGGCAGACCGTGTTCTGGAATGAGGGATCAATGGGGCAAGTTGAGGAAAACTCAGTAGTTTACATATTTGCATGCAGGTGCTGGAAGACTACTGGTAGTCTTTCAGCTGTAAATTAATATTAAGGAAGCAAAGAAAAAATCAACTCATTATTAGGAGTAATTCTATAAAAATATCTTTCAGAGAATATTTTGACAGGTTTTCTAGTAGAGGTAGGGAATAAAACATGGACAAAGATAGAAAGGATTATGGTTAGATGAAAAGGAACTTTGCAAAACATGAGAAACTTTTAATCATTACAACTTGTTATAGTAGAAACTTATGAAAAAGTGATATGCTTTAAAAGTCTATCAAAATGTTTTCCTAATGTTTCATAATGTATGTATGTTTATCAGCAATTCCTAGCAATCTGTATTAGCAAAGTATAAATATGAAGATATCACAATCATCTTAAAAAGCTTGGAATAACTTTCACTGTTTATTGTTATATTTGGCACTACATCATGAAGTTTATATTAACATTCGTGGTGCCAAAGGTTTTTTGCAGGCAGATGAGAGAGCATTATGTATTTAATGATATCTTGACAGTATATTGATGATTGCATAGCAACATTTATATGGGGAGACAAGCATTTTTAACCTGCTGGCAGATTAAACCAGTTGAAGAAAAAATGTGCTTGAGTATTCCACTGTTACTTTGTTATGTCTTTGACATCGAGCTTCTGAACAGCAGAATTCAGTGACTTATAGCCTGCTCTATTTTAGATGCTTGTAAAGAAATATATGATTCAATTAAGTTTCCCAAAGATTATTTTTGTAGGCAAAATACATGATCAATTGCTGGATGTCTGTCAACACAAGTATGAAGTCATAGTTATGGTTCACTCTCACTTGCACACGCCAGCTCTTTTTATTTTTTTAAAGGATTTTATTTTATAGAGCAGTTATAGTTTCACAAGAAAATTGAGCTGAAGGTACCAAGATTTCCGTGTACCCTGTACCTCCCCATTAGGGAGGCCTGTCCCATTATCCACATCCGCCTACCAGAGTGGTTCATTTGGTACAAGTAATGAACCTGCACTGATACATCATTATCACCCAGAGTCCATAGTTTACATTAGGGTTCACTCTTGATCAAACATTCCATAGGTTTGGCAATGTACAACAACATGTATATACCATTATAGTATCTTACAGAGTAATTTCACTGCCCTAAAAAGGCCCTGTGCTCTGCCTCTTCATCTCTCCCTCCGCTGTACTAACTCCCTTTAAATGGTGTAAAAAATAACATGATAATCTTTCACACAGCCGTGGTACAAAAATAAGAAAGGTAAAATGGACTAGCAACCAAGATGGCAGAGTAGAAGGTTGTGCTCTCACTCCCTCTTGTGAGAACACCAGAATCACAACTAGCTGCTGGACAATCATCAACAGGAAGACACTGGAACTCACCAAAAAAGATACCCCACATCCAAAGACAAAGTAGAAGCCACAATGAGACAGTAGGAGGGGCAAAATTACAATAAAATCAAATCCCATAACTGCTGGGTGGGTGACTCACAAACTGGAGAACACTTATACCAGAGAAGTCCACCTACTGGAGTGAAGGTTCTGAGCCCCACCTCAGGCTTCCCAGCCTGGGGGTCCGGGAACGGGAGGAGGAATTCCTAGAGAATCCGACTTTGAAGCCTAGTGGGATTTTATTGCAGGACTTCGACAGGACTCAGGTAAACAGAGACTCCACGCTTGGAGGGCACACACAAAGTAGTGTGCACATTGGGAGCCAGGGTAAGGAGCAGTGACCCCAGGGGAGACTGAGCCAGACCTACCTGTTAGTGTTGGAGGGTCTCCTGCAGAGGCGGGGGTGCCTGTTGCTCACTGTGGGGACAAGAACACTGGCAGCAGAATTTCTGGGAAGTACTCCTTGGCTTGAGCCCTCCCAGAGTCTGTCATTAGCCCCATCAAAGAGCCCAGTCAGGCTCCAGTGTTGGGTTGCCTCAGGCCAAACAACCAACAGGGAGGGAACTCAGTCCCACCCATCAGCAGTCAAGCCAATTAAAGTTTTACTGAGCTCTGCCCACCTGAGCAACAGTCAGCTCTACCCACCACCAGTCCCTCCCATCAGGAAACTTGCACAAGCCTCTTAGATAGCCTCAACCACCAGAGGGCAGACAGCAGAAGCAAGAAGAACTACACTCCTGCAGCCTGTGGAACAAAGACCACATTCACAGAAATATAGACAAGATGAAAAGGCAGAGGGCTATGTACCAGATGAAGGAACAAGATAAAACCCCAGAAAAACAACTAAATGAAGTGGAGATAGGTAACCTTCCAGAAAAAGAATTCAGAATAATGAAACAAACAGAGATGAACAATACAATAACTGAAATGAAAAATGCACTAGAAGGAATCCATAGCCGAATAACTGAGGCAGAAGAACGGATAAGTGACCTGGAAGACAGAATGGTGGAATTCACTGCTGTGGAACAGAATAAAGAAAAAAGAATGAAAAGAAATGAAGACAGCCTAAGAGATCTCTGGGACAACATTAAACGTAACACCATTCGCATTATAAGGGTCCCAGGAGGAGGAGAGAGAGAGAAAGGATCTGAGAAAATATTTGAAGAGATTATAGTTGAAAACTTCCCTAAAGTGGGAAGGGAAATAGCCACCCAGGTCCAGGAAGCACAGTGAGCCCCATACAGGATAAACCCAGGAAAAACACACTGAGAAACATAGTAATCAAACTGGCAAAAATTAAAGACAAAGAAAAATTATTGAAAGCAGCAAGGAAAAAATGACTAATAACATACAAGGGAACTCCCATAAGGTTAACAGCTGATTTCTCAGCAGAAACTCTACAAGCCAAAAAGGAGTGACATGATATACTTAAAGTGATGAAAGGGTAGAACCTACAACCAAGATTACTCTACCCAGCAAGGATCTCATTCAGATTCGATGGAGAAATCAAAAGCTTCACAGACAAGCA
>NC_041220.1:137591146-137592254 GCF_002837175.3 Physeter macrocephalus | reverse complement strand
AGACTTTAAAATAAAGAATGTTACAAGAGACAAGGAAGGACACTACATAATGATCAAGGGATCAATCCAAGAATAAGATATAACAATTATAAATATATATGCACCCAACATAGGAGCACCTCAATACATAAGGCAAATGCTAACAGCTATAAAAGAGGAAATCGACAGAAAAACAATAATAGTGGGGGACTTTAACACCTCACTTACATGAATGGACAGATCATCCAAACAAAAAATTAATAAGAAAACAGAAGCTTTAAATGACACAATAGACCAGATAGATTTAATTGTTATTTATAGGACATTCCATCCAAAAAGAGCAGATTACACTTTCTTCTCAAGTGTGCACAGAACATTCTCCAGGATAGATCACATTGTGGGTCACAAATCGAGCCTCAGTAAATTTAAGAAAATTGAAATCATATCAAGCATCTTTTCTGACCACAACGCTATGAGATTAGAAATGAATTACAGGGAAAAAAACGTAAAAAACACAAACACATGGAGGCTAAACAATACGATCCTAAATAACCAAGGGACAACTGAAGAAATCAAAGAAGAAATCAAAAAATATCTAGAGACAAATGACAATGAAAACACAATGATCTAAAACCTATGGGATGCAGCAAAAGCAGTTCTAAGAGGGAAGTTTATAGCTATACAAGCCTACCTCAAGAAACAAGAAAAATCTCAAGTAAACAATCTAACCTTACACCTAAAGGAACTAGAGAAAGAAGAACAAAGAAAACCCAAAGTTAGCAGAAGGAAAGAAATGATAAAGATTAGAGCAGAAAAAAATGAAATAGAAACAAAGAAAACAATAGCAAAGATCAACAAAACTAAAAGCTGGTTCTTTGAGAAGATAAACAAAATTGATAAACCATTATCCAGACTCATCAAGAAAAAGAGGGAGAGAACTCAAATCAATAAATTTAGAAATGAAAACAGAGAAGTTACAATCAATAAATTTAGAAATGAAAACAGAGAAGTTACAACAGACACCACAGAAATACAAAGCATCCTAAGAGACTACTACAAGCAACTCTATGCGAATAAAATGGACAACCTGGAAGAAATGGACAAATTCTTAGAAAGGTATAACCTTCCA
>NC_041220.1:137589957-137590885 GCF_002837175.3 Physeter macrocephalus | reverse complement strand
CAAAAGTCCAGGACCAGATGGCTTCACAGGTGAATTCTATCAAACATTTAGAGAAGAGCTAACACCCATCCTTCTCAAACTCTTCCAAAAAATTACAGAGGAAGGAACACTCCCAAACTCATTCTATGAGGCCACCATCACCCTGATACCAAAACCAGACAAAGATACTACAAGCAAAGAAAATTACAGACCAATATCACTGATGAATATAGATGCAAAAATCCTCAACAAAATACTAGCAAACAGAATCCAACAACACATTAAAAGGATCATACACCATGATCAAGCGGGATTTATCCTAAGGATGCAAGGATTCTTCAATATACACAAATCAGTCAATGTAATACACCATATCAACAAACTGAAGACTAAAAACCATATGATCATCTCAATAGATGCAGAAAAATCTTTTGACAAAATTCAACACCCATTTATGATAAAACTCTCCAGAAAGTGGACATAGAAGGGATCTACCTCAACATAATAAAGGCCATATACGACAAACCCATGGCAAACATCATTCTCAATGGTGAAAAACTGAAAGCATTTCCTCTAAGATCAGGAACAAGAAAAGGATGTTCACTCTCACCACTATTATTCAACATAGTTTTGGAAGCCCTAGTCACTGCAATCAGAGAAGAAAAAGAAATACAAGGAACACAAATTGGAAAAGAAGAAGTAAAACTGTCACTGTTTGCTGATGACATGATACTGTACATAGAGAATCCTAAAAATGCCACCAGAAAACTACTAGAGCTAATCAATGAATTTGGTAAAGCTGCAGGATACAAAATTAATGAACAGAAATCTCTTCCATTCCTATACACTTTGATGAAAAATCTGAAAGAGAAATTAAGGAAACACTCCCATTTACCATTGCAACAAAAAGAATAAAATACCTAGGAATAAACCTACCTAAGGAGACAAA
>NC_041220.1:137559186-137589930 GCF_002837175.3 Physeter macrocephalus | reverse complement strand
AACAGAAACAGATCAATGGAACAAGATAGAAAGCCCAGAGATAAACCCACGCTCCTATGGTCAACTAATCTATGAAAAAGTATTCAAGGATTTACAATGGAGAAAAGACAGTCTCTTCAATAAGTGGTGCTGGGAAAACTGGACAACTACATGTAAAAGAATGAAATTAGAACACTCCCTAACACCATACACAAAAATAAACTCAAAATGGATTCGAGACCATGACATAAATGACCGCAAGATCCTTTTTGACCCACCTCCTAGAGAAATGGAAATAAAAACAAAAATAAACAAATGGGACCTAATGAAACTTAAAAGCTTTTGCACAGCAAAGGATACCATAAACAAGATGAAAAGTCAACCCTCAGAATGGGAGAAAATATTTGCAAATGAAACAACTGACAAAGGATTAATCTCCAAAATACACAAGCAGCCCATGCAGCTCAATATCAAAAAAACAAACAACCCAATCCAAAAGTGGGCAAAAGACCTAAATAGATATTTCTCCAAAGAAGATATACAGATTGCCAACAAACACGTAAAAGGATGCTCAACATCACTAATTATTAGAGAAATGCAAATCGAAACTACAATGAGGTATCACCCCACACCAGTCAGAATGGCCATCATCAAAAACTCTACAAACATTAAATGCTGGAGAGGGGGTGGAGGAAAGGGAACCCTCTTTCACTGTTGGTGGGAATGTAAATTGATACCGGTACTATGGAGAACAGTATGGAGGTTTCTTAAAAAGGTAAATACAATGGAATATTACTCAGCCAGAAAAAGAAACGAAATTGAGTTATTTGTCATGAGGTGGATGGAACTAGAGTCTGTCATACAGAGTGAAGTAATCAGAAAGAAAAAAACAAATACCGTATACTAACACATATACATGGAATCTAAAGAAAAAAAAAAGGTTCTGAAGAACCTAGGGGCAGGACAGGAATAAAGACGCAGACGTAGAGAGTGGACTTGAGGACACGGGGAAGTAAGCTGGGACAAAGTGAGAGTGTGGCATGTATATATATACACTATCAAATGTAAAATAGATAGCTAGTGGGAAGCAGCTGCCTAGCACAGGGAGTTGAGCTCAGTGCTTTGTGACCACCTAGAGGGGTGGGAAAAGGAGGATAGGAGGGAGATCCCAGAGGTAGGAGATATGGGGATATATGTATATGTATAGCTGATTCACTTTGCTATAAAGCAGAAACTAACACACCATTGCAAAGCAATTATACTCCAATAAAGATGTTAAAAAAAAAAAGTAAGTATGTTTTTCAAAAAGGCAACCTATTTTTTCTGTAGTCTATCTCCTCACCCTACTTAATTTTTCTATATAGCATTTAATGTTATCCATCATTGTATATTTATTGATTTTATGTCTCTTCACTGGAACTAAGCCCTGTAAACTAAGGAGCTCTTTTTGTTTACTCTGATAGGACCACTGGACATGACATAGTAACCACCACATATTGGGAAGTCAATAAAACTTTAGTCAATAAATGAAAGAATTAATAATTGGCACAAAAATGTAGTTTTTTTTTTCTGTCACTTACAATTGAGTTTATTTGAGGGCTCTCATAGGGGGAGTACAATGTTATTCAATATCTGCAGCAGTTTACCTAAATGGTAGAATAGTCAGGTTCTTAGAACTGTTTAGTTTAGGGTTTATAAGTTTTATTCAAGGTGTAATTTCAAAGCATAACTCAGGAAAAGCCATCCTTTTGTGGTAAGGCATGAGGGAAGTTTATGCAAAACAATGTGATCTAAATTGCATCTTTATGCAATTCCAGCTTGGTTCTTGCATAATAAATAAATTAGAAGAATGGCTGATGATGCCCTTCATATACTGTCCATAAATTTCTCTCAAAGGGGCTTTTGATTAAAATTTGGCATTAAAAATCTGAGGTTACATTTTATGTAAGGACTTGGGAACTTAAAATATAGTATTAAACCCACTCCAAGAAGAAAATGAATTATAAATCACATAAATATATATGATTTAAAATATTTTCCATAGCTTTGAAGTTTCAAATTCAAACTTAAAAATGATTACTATCTTTTTAATTGTCTGCTATGGTTGAGTGCATTCCCCGTAGATCTTAGCTAACTTTTCAACAGCAAAGGCATCTTTGTAGGAAAGACTAATATCAAAAATGATGTAGATGGGTGGAAGCACTGTATACCTTACTTGATTCCATGTTGGCACTGCTTCTGAATTTTAAATCTAATCTTAAAAGCTCCTCAAAATTCTATCTAAGTATGGAGTCTTTATATAGCCTAGTAGACATGTGCTTTTTAATTCAAAATTTGATTATTAGAAAAATAAATATAAAATTAAAAGTCACAGATTTTATGAAAAATGGTATTTCTCTTTCCACCTTGCCCTTATACATTTATTCCTGATTCTTTTTTAATATAATAAAGCCCTGAAGGTCAGTATCATATTTATTATGCTAGTTTTCTTATTGTAGGGAGTAAAGAAGAAAGCTGTCATTTTTTTTTTCCAAATGGCCCCATTTCTGGTTTAGTCAAAGAAGATAAAGCTTTGGAATTTATTCTGACAGTTAAAATGATAATACTTTTAAATCTAGATTAGATAGGAAGTCCAAAGTTTTTCTTAAAGTAGGTTATTTCTTTTACAAGGCAATTAATGCTACAAATAACCTGTCGGTATTTAATGGTGGATCCCAATGATCTAAAGAAACAGAGAAATGATGGTGATGTGTGCTGAAGATACCATGGATGATTGCTTTAAATTTTTAGTCAATACAGTCACAATACTAACTTGATATTTTGTTAGTGTGTTCCTTTTAAATAGTACTATTTTTATAGTTAGCAAAAATATTAAAAATGATTGTATTGTCCACATTTTGTTATTTTTTAAACAGCAGTTTGTTTGTTATGATATTCAATGTAACATCAGTTTCATGAGATGCACCACAAATAAGAATGAACTGTATAAAAGTGGCAATATGTACACTATATTCCTCATTTTGGAGAGTGACCTATACAGTAGCACGTTAAATGTTATTGAAAGTTAAGTAGCTATTCCAAATACCGAAAGCAGACAACCCACTTTACATTTCATGAAAGTTGTTATCTCCATTGGAATGCAAACTGGGAAACGGAAATAAAGAGAGGCTTCCTCTCACATACATTTTTTAAAAAAATGTACAGTTGGCCCTTGAACAACACAAGGGTTAGGGGCACGTTGATTCTCCACTCGCTGGAAAATCTGCATATAATTTTACACTGGGCCTCTGTATCCAGGACTCCACATCCATGAATTCAACCAACCTGGAACTAGGTAGTACTACAGTATGCATTTATTTTTTTACAAAACACATGTAAGTGGACCTGTGCAGTTCAAACCTATGTTGTTCAAAAGTCAACTGCATATACACACACTTGTTATACTTGCTGAAGCCCTGCTCTCTTAAAAATAAAAACTAAATAATATTGTTTTCTAACAGAGATGTGTATTTGAAATGTATAGCCAACAGTAAGAACAGCTACCTCTTAGAGAAAATTCAATGTGCATTAGGTATGGGGCAAAGTTCTTAAAATGTACATCACAGTTCAGTCTCCTTGCAACTCTATCAGATGAAGGAACTGAGGGAAGGGACACTCAGCTACTCATTGGCAAAAACTGGATTGATCGACATCAAATTATTATTTCTAAACACTACAATTTGTGATCTCTAAGATCTCAGATAAATCCATTAATTCATCATATGTTTATTGAGTGCTTACTATATAACAGGTACTGTTCTAAGTGCTGATGATAGAGCAGACACTATTTTAAAATCTAGTAATAAAACTGTGAACAGGGCTTCCCTGGTGGCGCAGTGGTTGCGCATCCGCCTGCAGATGCAGGGGAACCGGGTTCGCGCCCCGGTCCGGGAGGATCCCACGTGCCGCGGAGCGGCTGGGCCCGTGAGCCATGGCCGCTGGGCCTGCGCGTCGGGAGCCTGTGCTCCGCGACGGGAGAGGCCACAACAGAGGGAGGCCCGCCTACCACAAAAAAAAAAAAAAAAAAAAAACTGTGAACAAAATAAAAAACTCTAGTTTTTGTGGCGCTTAGTGGGGAGAAAAATACAATATGATGAATAAATACATTTTAGAGTATTTTAGAAGATGATAGAAGCTCTAGAAATGAATAAAGCTGGATAAGGGAGATCAGAAATGAGAAGGGAAGGGTAGGGGTGGGAGGGATGTAATCTGGACCTTAGAAACGTATTATTCTAATTTACAGAATGAAAAGTTAGCAGTCAATGAATCATTCAGGTTACTCTTTCTTATATTATCCCTTATTCTGATAGTAATCTAATTTATGAAGCAAAGAAAGAGTAGAAAAAGACATAATCTTATTTATTTTCACTGGTAAAATATATAATATAAATTCACCATTTTAACCCTTTTTAAATGTACAGTTCAGTGGCATTAAGTACCTTCACATTACTGTGTAACCATCATCACTATACATTTCCAGAACATTTTTTTATCAGAACATTATTATCATCACAGAAATTCAGTGTCAATTAAACAACAATGCCCCATTTCCCCTCTCTTCAGTCTTTGGTAACTACTATTTTACTTTCTGTGTCTGTGAATTTGGCTTATTCTAAGTACCTCATGTACGTGGAGTCCTACGACATTTGTCCTTTTGTGTCTAGCTTATTTTGCTTAGCGTAATATCATCAAGGTATCATCTATGTTGTAGCATGTATCAGAATTTCATTCCTTTTTAAGACTAAAGATTTTTCATGGAGGTTTTCTCTTTTATTGTCTTCTAAGAGTTTTATAGTTTAGCTCTGAAGTTTAGGAATTTGATCTATTTTTAATTAATTTTTGTATATAGTATAAAATAAGGGTCCAAATTTATTCTTTGTAATAATATACCCAGTTTTCCTAGCAACATTTGACTGTGTTTTCCCTTTTTAATTATCTTGGCACCTTTGTCAAAAATCATGTAATTATGTATGTGAGGATTTATTACTGGGTTCTCTATTCCATCCATTCCATTCATCTTCAATGTGTCTTCATGCCAGTACTATCCTGTTTTGATTACTGTAGCTTTGTGAAAAGTTTTGAAACCAGGAAGTCTAATTGCTTCCACCAACTTTTTTCTTCCTTTTCAAGAATATTTTGACTATTCAACATCCCTTGAGGTTCCATATAAATTTTTAGGATGAGCTTCTATGTATCTGCAAAGAATGTCATTGGGATTTCAATAGGGATTGAATCTGTAAATCCCTTTGGGTAATACTGACATCTTAACCATATTACGTCTTCCAGTTCATGGACATGGGAATGTCTTTCCATTTATTTATTATTTACATTTAATTACTTTCATCAATGTTTTGTAGTTCTCATCATACAAGTTGTTCACTTCCTTGATTAAATTTATTCCTAAGTAGTTTGCTCTTTTTGATGTTCTTGTAAGAGGAATTGTTTTCTTAATTTTCTTTTTGTAGTTTTCATTGTTTGTATAGAGATGCAACTGAATTTCATGTGCTGATTTTGTATCCTGAAACTTCCTGAATACATTTCTTAGGTCAAACTATTGTGTCTATGTGTGTTTGTGTGTGTAATCCGTAGGGTTTTTTATGTGTAAAATCATATCATTTGAGAAAAGATAATTTTACTTCTTAATTTCCAATTTGGATGCCTTCTATTTATTTTTCTTGCCTAATTGCTCTTTTTGAAATTGCTGATTTTAATTGTCATGAAATGCTTGGAGAAATCATGACTCAACTGCTTTCCTTGTTTCGAAGGAGGCTCAGCCTGACAGCCTATCCTGCAAGTTTTGGACTTTGTCCCCATAACTGCATAAGCCAATTGCTTAAAATAAATCTCTCTATATAAACACATCTTATTGGTTCTGTTTCCCTGGAGAGCCCTGACTAATACAAGCTCCAAATTTAGACTGGAGGCAAAGTGGACAACATGACAGTATAATCAGGGCAAATAGTAAATGCAGACACAATTCTGGGAGGCATGGTGATGCTAATACAGAGAGCAAGAGGTGATAGTAGTAAACTCAGACTAAGGAGGGAAGGGACAGCAGGCTGTGTAATGTAGGCTATTACAGCAGGCTGGAGACTAATGGGTGTACTTGTGACAGTACTGTTCAATTAAAGAGTGAGAGAAAAATCAATTTAATACATAAAGCAGGATTATCAAATAGAATAGTGGCTTGTAGATTTGATACAGCTAGAAACTGAATGAGTTTATTATATGCACAGCAGGTAAATTCTCCTATGTAAGTAAAAAGGATATTAACAGGATAAGCAAAATGATGAGAAGCAAAGAGTACATTCAGAAGATCCAGTACCTATATGATATAAATCCCAGAAAGAAAGCGTAGTGTAGATGGAAGAACGTAATTATGAAAGTAAAATTTAGAAAAACAAATTAATGATCTGAAAACTCCCACGAACCTACAAAATGAGAGTCTACCAATTACAAGACAATTAATGGAAAATAGTAAATCCTCTCCAGTACACCCTCCTCACCACAACTTACACACACACAAGCAGTGTAAGAATTTGCTGACAATTTTATTTTTAATTTTAAGGATAAAGGAAAAATCCATAAAGCTAAAATATACACATGGTGACTTTATTTCGTGTTGAAGAAGTCACATTTTTATATGAAGTTGAAAATAATATATAATGACTCCAATATTCAAATGTTCCTAAAATAGTGCTTTTAAAATTTTGTCTTTTTCATTATCTAGTTATATCTACATCTCTATTTATCTATCTAACTTTGTTATTCAGTTTCACTTTATTTTTGTTTTCTATTAAATTCCTGAAAATGATATTTAGTAAATATATATATGTACATATATTCCATACCCAAGAATAATCAATGTAGGCAATATTCATGAATACTGTTTCCTGAGCAAATAAAAAGGATTTATTTTCTTTTTATATTTCTCACTATTACTTATTATTATGATCACTATTTGCTTATTATTTCACATATTTTTTATTTTAAGCATTTATTCTTTGTACAAAAACAATTAAGTCATTATTCTTTGGAGGAAAATGCCTTATTGGAGAAAACCAAAGTTTTACTCAAAAAAAAAAAAACTTTATTAGTCCATAAAGAAGAGACTAAGAATGAAACTTGAGAAGCTACTTTTTATTTTTTAAAAAATATTTATTTATTTTGGCTGCACCAGGTCTTATTTGTGGTACGTGGGATCTTCATTGCAGCAGGCATGCCTGCGGGATCTAGTTCCCTGACCAGGGATCGAACCTGGGCCCCCTGCATTGGGAGTACAGAGTCTTACCCACTGGACCACGGGGGAAGTCCCTGAGAAGCTACTTTTTAAGTAACAAAGTAATCATAACAAAATATAAATGATAATACTATACATAAATATCATAATAAATTATTTAAAGTATAGTAAAACAGCAAAAATAAAACAAATCTTACAACTGTTTCTGAAAAGGCTAAAATTTCTCTAAGACATCACAAACCTAAAATATAAAAATAACTGTAGGAATTAAAAAAAAATCAATGTGATAATTTCTCCTCAAAAAAGTAAGAGTCAGTGATTTTAATGATTCAAGGGTAAAGTCTTCAATATTTTTAATGTATAAATTAATCTGTTAGTCAAATTTTAACAGTGCCAAATAATAAGAGAAGAAAGGTAAGTATTCTTTTCATTTAAGGTAGCATAAATACCTCCAAAACTTGTCATATATTGCAGAGATAGGTAGAGAAATAGATAAAAAGAGAGTTACAGATAAATGTCCTCAAAAATTCCCAAAAATATGAAAATAATAGTTCCCATATGATCTTTTTAAATAATTCAATAACAGATCAACAGACAAAATAGCATGATTATCTCAAGAGCTACTGTCAGGGACTGTCATACCTGTCCTTTTGTAAAGCCACATAATTACTGGTATTAGTAATGATTTCTTGTAGATGATAATCGAAATTTAATTTTGTGGAATTTTCAGGTAAAAACGAATAGTCAAACAAAATGAATATGACAAACAATAAAACCTTTTGTTTGTCATAAGTGAATAAAATGATTTTTCTACGTTGTTAACATTGTAAAGCTGGGATCAGTAAAAATATAAAAGTCAAAACTAAGTCAGTTCTAAAGTGATCAGGTGAACCATATAAGCTAATGATGATCTGATCCAGGGCACAGCAGGGATGTGTTTCTTTTCACTCCTGCATAGTATTCCATTTCCAACTGAGGCCTCATCAGAATGACCTTTACCATTCATAGGTCTACCAGCAATCTATTCACAACCGTTTAGGTACTCTCCAAGAGGCCTGAGACTTTCTCTAAGGCTCTCCTCCTCTCCTTCTCAGCCCTCATGAGAATCACCTTTTACAGTTTATTCATGGCACTGGAGCCTTTTCCTAGCATGTGCCTCAAAACTCTCTCAGTCTCTGCCCATTACCCAGTTCCAAAGCTGCTTCCACATTTTTAGTCTTTGTTACAGCACCTCCACTTTTCAGTACCAATTTTCTGTCTTAGTCTGTTTGGGCTGCTAAAATTAAACACCACAGACTGGGTAGGTTATAAACAGAAATTTATTTCTCACAGTTCTGGAGGCTGGGAAGTCCAAAACCAAGGCTCCTAGCATGGTCATATTCTGGTGAGGACAGGGCCTTCTTCATTGTCCATAACTGGCACCTTCTTGCTGTGTCCTCATATGGTGAAAAGAGGTTAGCACGCTCTCTGGGTCTCATTTATAAGGGCGCTAATCCCATTCATGAAGGCTCTACCCTCATGACTTTAGCACCTCCCAAATGCCTTACCTCTTAATACCATCACATTGGACATTAGGATTTCAACATGTGAACTTGGGGGTGTGGGACACAAACACTCAGACCATAGCACACTGTGAATGTATCACAAATCACCTATCCCTTGTATTGGTGATGGAGACATTGTTGTTTTCAAACTGGGACATCTGTGAATTATATAGTTATAAACATTACAGTTCATTTCTCTTATTTTGTGTAAGAAATTGCTGGTTCCTCAAGTCTACATGCGTAAAAATTAGTAGATAATGTCAGAAAGCTCCCCAAAGTACTTATATCAATTTACACTCTTACTACCTTTGTATGAGAGTTATCTTCGCTTGTTTACTTTGGGTATTTCCAAGCTTTGGGGGGGAGATATTCTGGTGTATATGAAGTTGTATCTCATAATTAATTTGCAATTCCCTGATGAACAACGAGGTTGAGCACTGTTATAACATCTTTTTTGACCATTTGAATATCCTCTTTTAGAAACCATTTGCTCCCGTCTTTTGTTCATTTTTTTTCTGTTGATTTTTCCTTTACTGATTTACAGGTGTTGTTCAGAGAGGATGGGTTATATTTTGTGCACAAATTCTTTACAGTTATTTGTATGTAAAATATCTTCTCCAAAATGTAGTTTGTATTTTTACACTCTAATGGTCTTTAAAAAGGAAAAGCAATAGCTTTACTGAGATATAATTTATATAACATCCAATTCACATTTTTAAAGTACGCAACGTAATTTTTTTGTAGTATAGTCACAGAGTCCTGAACCATTACAACAATCTAATTTTAGCACATGTACATTTCAAGACAAGAGATGGCTATTTTGGCTATTATGGCTATTGGCTATTTGGTTATTTTTTTTGGTTATTTTGAATAATTCTGTTACGAACATGTATGCACACGTATTTTTGTGGCCATATATTTTTGTTTCTCTTGGGTTAAACTTTTAACTTTAACTTTTTGAAGAACTGCCAAACTTTTTCAAAAGTAAGTGCACGAAGGCTGTCACGATGGCCGAGTGGTCTAGGGCGCCAGACTCAAGCTAAAAAATAACTAAGTGCACGATTTTGCATCCCCATTAATATATGAGTTTCTAATTTCTTCGTATCCTTACCAACACTGACATTTTGACTGCTGCATTCCTAGTAGGTGAGAAGCGATATTTAATTGTGATTTCAACTTGCATTGTGCTAATGACTAAATATGATGAACAAATTTATATATTCATATTATATACCTTTTTGGAGAAATGTCTATTCATATCATTTCCCATACTTAAGGTATTTATCTTTTTATTATTGAGTTGTAAGAGTTCTTTATAGATACTGCATAATAGTTCCTTATCAGATAATATGATTTGCAAATATTTTCTTCCATTCTGTGAGTGGTCTTTCACCTTTTGATGGTATCATTTGCAACATAGAAGTCTTTAATTCGGAAAAGTCTATTATACATATATAGTTATATTGCTTTTGCTTTTGGTGTTTTTTCCAAGAAGCCTTTGCCTAAGGTCAAAAATATTTACTCCTGCGTTTTGTTTTAAGATTTTTGTAGACTTAACCCTTACATTTAGATCTATGATCCATTTAGAGGTTTTTGTGTGTGTGTGCGTAGGGTATAAGTTAAAGGTCTAAATCCGTTCTTTTGCATGTAGATATCCAGCTGCTCCAGAATCATTTGCAAAAAAAAAGGCTATTTTCCTCCATTGAAATGTCTTGACACCTTGTCAGAAATCAACTGACCATAAAAATAAGGATTTATTTCTGGACTTTCAGTTCTATTGCCTTAATCTACAGGTCTGTTCTTATGCCACATGACCTTAAATACTGCAGCTGTGTAGTAGGTTTGAAATCAGAAGTGTGAGGCTCCAATTTTGTTTTTTGTTTTTTTCTCTTTTTCAAGATTGTTTTTACTATTCTGGGTTCCTTGAATTTCTGTATTAATTTTAGGGTCAGCTAGATAATTTCTGTAAAATTGGCAGATATTTTGAAAGGGATATCATTGAATCTGTAGATAATTTGGGGTGTATTTCCATCTACTAACATTGTCTTCTGAACCATAAACATAGAATGTCTTTCTATTTATTTAGGTTTCCTTTAATTTCTTCAACAATGTTTTCTAGTTTTCAGTGTAAAGTTTTAGACTTCTTTTGTTAAAGTTGTTCCAAATATTGTGTTTTTGAGGCTATTAGAAATAGAATTGTTTTCTTAATTTATTTTTAGTTTTCGCATATATTGAGTATATAAATAAAATTTTTCCTATATTCACTATGTATCTTACAAGATCCTATTCTGCCTTGAAACCCACAATTCTACATATCCAAATCTGGACATCATATCCAGAGCTTATACCTAATTTATTGCATGTATTATTAGTAGAATTTCTTTCTGTATGTTTTCAATAAGTTAGCTGCTTCTAATTTATCTCATATAATAGGACAGATTCATCTGCATATGCAAATTAATGTTGAAAATAGAAGTGTGAATGAAGAAATAGAAGAAGGGAACCATGAATTAGTTGACAACTTGAGAATAGGTCTTATATGTCACAATACACGTAATACATACTAACTTCCCTCTTTCATTCTTAGCATCAACTACTTTCTCTAAGCAAATGGTTCTCTAGGGGAGATGACATAAAAATAATAAATTGATTTTTAATTTATCTAATTCATTACAAATAAATCAAGGAGACTGAAAAAATACATAACCCATATTTTAGTCACTCCTCTCCCTTTCAGAGGTCATGTTCTGCTGATTTATTTTTGGAAAAAATCAGGGCTACTATGTTCGTCTCCTGATTTTCCCAGTGGAAATGGCTCTCTCCAGACTCTGTCTTCTCCACTGAAGGCTGCTCATTACATCAGTGATGATACCGTCTTGAGTTCTGGCACAAAATCCCCTTGATATGATGTCATAACTCCTTTCACTATGAGCAACAGATAACTGAATATGAGTGCCCAGAGCTGCTTGTTGCAGTATCACTCAGACTCTTTAGCCCCACAAAATTAGTGCACAAGAATGTTTCAGTGTATAATATTTTACTAAAGATTTAAATGATGATGTACATTATACTTTAGGGCAAAATTGTAGTAGTTATATTTTTAAAATACACTATGCCAAATTATCCACTCAATCCAAGGAAAAAGTACCTAAGAAGTTAAATCTTTTATAGGAATCAACGTTTCCTAATTGAGCTCTCTTAACCTAAGTCATATGTTCTCTCTGGGTGATTATCTTCTTTTAAACTCTACCACTAGTAATCATGACATTTAACCCTTAGATAAAAATTGAGCTCATCTCAGGATTATCCCCCTATCTTTGAGTCTCAGTTACTCAGTATAAAGTCTAAAGAAGTTCAAGTTAAACAATGCTTGATAGCTTTTGGTGCTCTGACAATAAGGGAGAATCATCTTATTTTTTCCCTTCAGTGTCTGCCCTCTTTGGTACAGAGCAGAGAGGAAAAGTCCCGAGCAGGTCTATGCACAGTCCCTCCCTAGCCAGGAGTTTTTGGGAAATGAATGACCTTGATCGGACAGCCATCCCTTGACACACAGTAATAGTATTTGCAAAGTGGAGGGCCATGCGTATAAAATGTTTTTATAAGGTTATACAAGTATCTATTTAGATCTTTTATGGAAAACAAACCTGAAACTTATAGATTTATGGAGTATGTAGAATAAGGGTGGTCACATAGGCTGTGTAATTAATGGAGAATAAAATGAGGATATTGGGAGACCAAAGTATCTCCCCTCTATATCAGTGGATCTGCATACATAATTTTTAAAATTGTCTGTTTTTTCCCAAAGTAAAAAAAAAAAAAAAATGCAGAGAAAAAGACAGCTTTTTAAGGGAGCTTCAGCATACTATTTTGGGGTTTCTCCAGGAAAAATATGTTATATCTGTTCATAGTACATGCCTGCAACTTTAGAATTACTGGTAAATCTTGATGTAGGGTAAGATCTATAATTTTCCTGAGTTAACTTTAACAATTCAACCCTGTCAACACACAGAGATGCATTTCCCACTGTTAATGTTTCCTTGAGTTAGTGTTAAGTCAGCTGTAAACTCATATATACCCTCTCTTAGGATAAACATAGACTTTCAATGATACTCTAAATCCAGTAAGACAAAGAGAAAGAATAGTCTTTTTTAGAGATACATGAGTTAATGCACATACACAATTATCCACTTACCTGGGAAATCCTAGCACTTGGTGACGATAGATATTAGCAGTAGTAGTGGTAGCAGTAAATACATTTTTTTATATTAATAAAGACAGATTCCAAATTTCAAATCTCGGCCTCTAGACACCTGGGGACCATCATTAGTCTACTATAACCTGTGGGGCCTCAAATGTTAGCTGCTGGTGAACTGAATCAACACCTCTTCCTTTGCACTTACATCATAGCCATGGAATGACTTTAACATAATAGGTATTCTAGTTGAATGCTATTTAATTAGCGTATACACTAGCATTTGATTAAACAGGAAAAGTCAATATGAACCAATACACTAATCAGTGCATTTTAATAGTTGAAAACACAGAATTACTAGCCAGAGAAAAAGAGAATCACCTCCTATATATATTCATGACAAGACAATTTTCAGGATTGGGAGGTGTATCAGGCACTGCATAGCATGATAAATAACAGTTAACATCCATAAAAATTCTGAACGTACGATCAAGCACTAATATCTTGTCCACATTTTTTTTTGCCGATTTGATTGCTTTCCTTTGTGCAGTGTAAAATTCTATAAACATTTCAATTGACTGGGCGACATTTGCAGGAATAAAAAAATTAATTCAAATAGCCTGAGAGTTCAGGGGGGAATAAACCAGCTATCCATTTGTGTCTAGGCTCCTGACAACTCCTTTTAATAGATAACAATAGAGTTTTTTATAGTTAGTAATATGACAAGACAAACATCTTTCACACAAGCCATTCTTTTGTTAAGTATGTCATTATACCTACTGCACGTATAGTTTTAAAAGATACATTTGTAGAAGTAGACATATTTCTAAGATACTACAAAAAATACTTAGAATTATGTTGGTAGATATAAAAACCTAACCCCAGTTGTGATGCATTACCATCAGATTCTTGTAAAAATTTATACACCATCCAAGCGGTAAGTAAATAGAATTTCAGATATTTTCACAATTGATTATGTTTTATCAACATAGTAGAAATTTCAGATTTTTTCCTCTTAATGGAAAATCCAGATATTTACGCACTATGAATTTTGGATATTTTTTCACTTAGCATTGCAATAATTTATATTGATTGCTTTTTTTTCCCAGTGAGTCATCATTAATCCAGCCACTGATTTGCAGAATACTTCTAAAAAAGTACATTTTCCATATAAATGAAACAGAATACTTTAAAATGTATAATGGACATTTCTTATGAAAATATCTGCTAAAATAAATCACATTTTCACACTTAGTAACCCCCAAAGTTAAAGATAGATACAAATTAGAAATTTCAACTATTTTCATTCCACTTCAACAATTCTATAATACATAAAATAAAAATATTAAGTACCTTAACTTCCCATAAGAATATACCTTGCAAGACATCCATTCCGGAATCAGAGCTCAAAAATTACATTCCCAGTGACAGGTCAAAGTACCAGTATGTTTGTTAGACAGTTTGTATTTTAGCACTTTTCAACTTTCCTGTTTCTTCTGTATTAGCTTTCTTCTGGTAAGCTTCTTTAATTATAATATCTATAGATAACTTGTTTAAGCTCAATTATCCCATTATTGAAATTTAAATGATTTTACACAACTCACATAATTTAATAACACTAGGACTATTAGTCACTGTAAGTAATTTTGTTTTAGGCAGGGTATAATTCATGTAAGTAATCTAGCCCGGAACTTGGCATACAGATGATGATCAAAAAAAGTTCAGTTTCTTTTTTCAATTTATGATCAAACAAGTTATACATGCTGGCAGTCTATATAGTAGGCCCTGACAATATTTTCTCAATCTCTGCCCACATAACACTGATTAATAAGATGATCAGGGGAAAAGTTACTCTGTCATAATTGGTATTAACAAGAAAATTATTGTGATTTTTAGTAAATAATATGTGAATCAATTAAAAGAATTTTTAATAAAATTTTATAAAAATATATTAGTGAAATTTGGAAAGTAGACCTTTTAGAAATATAAAAAATAAAACTAACCTGTCTAGGTCTTCTTATCCATTTACGTATATAACTACCTAGCTAACTAAGTAAAATCTGTTTAGAATGAGTGTTAGTAATAGCTAACAGTGCTTGTTATACGCCAAGTACTCCTCAAATAGTGCTTTACATTCAATACTTATTTTAGCCCAATGAGGTAATTACTATTAGGATCCCTATTTTCTATACAAGGAAATTGAAGCAGGGAGAGGGTAAAAGCCTTCTAAAAAATCACATATGTAAAGAAAAAAATATCACACGTGTAAATGCAAATTGAGGTAGTTAATATTAAGGTACTAATTTGGCGTAAGGAAATAAAAACAAAGCGAGGGTAAATAAATTTCCCCACATCACATATGTAATAGCCAGGGCTACTCTTCTTCGAGTCTAGAGTTGTAACAATCACGCTGTCCTGCTTCTGGATAAAATTTGCCTTATGTATTCCTTATTTCAGTAATAGAATTATTCTGTGCAACACCACTTTTTACTGATGACTTATTACTCATGATAACGCCTTCTAAATTTTGTTCCCCAGAGTTCATCTGTCCCAAGTCCCATTTTCTTAAATTTCTTTTGATCCATCATAATGGATTAGAGAAAGTGCAGATCAAGTAAACTGAACTTTGGTAGAAAATTAATCTTCCATTTATAATGCAAAGCTCTCCATCAAATCCTGTAGTGCCTAATGTAGGTTATTTCAAGCAGTATGGAGGCTTGAGTCAGGTGATCTAAAGCCTCTTTAAAACATGCCATGTAAGTCTCTAAAGAATATATAACAATTAAAAATCTTGTTAACAGGTTATGAAAGTTATATATTCACACATTCTGGGGAGGACACAGAGTGATTGGTTATGTTTATTTGTTGACATCTGAAGAAAAATAAACTGTGCTTAATGCTATTCTAGGAAAACAAAACTCTGGAAACTTCAGTAGGAACAATGGAGACTGTTTTCTCTAAACAGACAAAGTAAATTTCACCACAGAAGTGTGCTTGTCTGGGAATATTGCATACCATGTATGGTCATTTCTGTAATAAATGAAACGAATAGAAAATGCATAGAATCTGGCACATAATAAACATTCAATATATGTTAGCTACAATGACATTGATGATGTACATGTAAAATTTGATTCTGTTTTGCAAGTGTCTAAATCGTTCTAAGTAATACACAAAGTCCGTAGAGAAATTTTGGCAAGGATCATGATGTTTGTGCTGGGTTATGGCTGTTTTCTTCTGTGTTGAAAGTCATATTTTGTCTTGCCATACAACCTTTGCAACAGGTGGGTCCTGATAGCTGAGTTTCATATAGAATAAATATAATGATCCCTCTTCATTCTCATGTATTTTCTATCTGCAGTAAGTTGCACAAATGCATTTATATGAAGGGCTTTTAACCAGAAGCAGTATCGTAAGTCCTTCCTCCTCTAAGTATATAGAATGTTTAAATGCATTAAGCTTAACTTTCAACCATGCCATCTTTATTAGCTTAGAATCCATGTCAAAATTGTAAGAGAAACTTGGAGGGATTCTGATGTTTCTTGAGTGCTGTGCCAGACGACTTTCATACGTTGACATGTTCTATCATAACAACAGTTTTACATTGTGATTACTCCTATTTTTGATGCTTAAAAAATGGACTTCAAGATTAACTAACCATTGATTTCTAACATTTATAATTGCTTGTTGAAAATTAGCTTTCACTCTCAGGCTTTAAAAACTATGAGGAAGACCATAAGGTCTGTTTGTATATTTTCCCAGGAACGTTCATAGTGTTTTCCACGTGTAGGAAGTCTAAAAGTATTTATATATTGAACGAATGGATGAAAACCACATAGTTGAATGAAAACATAAACCCAAGTTTATGCTCATTCTTATCATCACTGGAAGTCAAAACTTATACGCAAGAGATGAAATCAAACTGTTAAACGTACAATGGGAGTGGATATTTTCCACTCTGCTGATCAGTGAAATGATAAGCTAATACTGCTCATCCCATTAATTCCCCACTCCCTTACAAAATTACAGCTGCCTGCTTAAAACTTAATACCACTATCTCCAAAGTCTACGTGCCATCATTCTCTTTTTCTTGGTGTTGTAAGTTAGATTTCCAAAAAACAAATTCTGGGATTCTGAGATTTTTATTCTGAAGGTTAATTGGAATGTTCTCTAAGGTAAAAAGTCTGTGAAGGTTGAAGGAAGCAACCGTAGGGGGAAGTTGAACTGTGATACAGTTGCATCTAAAAGGAGCTTTGGACAAGTTGGGGTGGTCCTGCAGAGTGATCTCAATTGGGGAAAGGGTTTTGTGGGATTTTATAATCTACCAACTATTAGTCTGGGTTGGGCTGCTGGTCTGGGTTAGTCTTCTCTGGGTTGCCTCCAAAGAGAGGAGGTGGCTGGCTCTCTTAGGCTGAGGATAACCCCGGAGAGGGACTTAACAGAGAATGAAGTCTACGTGCGTAACACAAGATACACATGGATTTTTAGTGACCTGTTAAATGACAAAAGTTTTTGACCACATCAGCAAGTTCAGTGGAAATCATGTAAACGCTTAGGGCACAGAGATGTGTCACTATTTCTGGACAGTTCTTATAAGAAGTGCTGGATGCTACCAAAGAAAAATGCCTCATCATCTCACTGTGGGAAATAGAGTTTATGCAGCTGCCTGGGAGCAGGTTATGTATATGATAATCTTTCAAGATGGTGCTTGAAAGTCTGCAGGAAACATTTCTCAACTTAACTTGTAGAAGTTGTCAAAGGAAACATCCTCACTGGAGTGGAAGCTGGGTGGTCTGTTGGTGATGACTCCAGACTTAGCTCCAGAACACTGCCATTTGTGTTTTGTCTTTGCTACAAGGTCCCTGATTCCTATCTCTGGAAATAAGAATTCAAAATTTCTTTACTTGTCGTCAGAATTGTGTCTGACCACAATCATAATGAAAGAAAGAAAAACCGATTTGGGTGGAAAGCTGGCAGTTCCCCTGGCAAATTCACTAGTGGCTTTTCTAATTTCATCATCTGCACTTTTCTTTCCTTTGAGCCAGGCTCAAAGTAAATGTTTTCTAGTCTCTGAGGGAAACCACACTCTCTTCAAATGGGAGAACCGAAATCAGACTCCTGTCTTTCATGCTTTGTGCCCTGTGACCTCTCTTATTCTGAATCAGCAACCCAGCGTTTTGAATGAGAGGGATAGTAGTAAGAAGAACAAGGCTGAAGAGATAAAGGACAAACAAGTTAGTATTACGAAAGCATCATCCCGCTATAAAACTCCATGAGTTCCCAAGGTTAGAGATGCACTCCAGTCAACCAGTGATTTTAACCAATAGTGCGGAAAGAGAAGAAAATGGCGGGAGAGAGGTTCCCACTAGTAATCCTCAAACTACTTGTCTGCAACCCAAGAACACTGAGTGTATCACATTCTGACTCCTGCTTCTTTCGCTTTTATTATCCTTGGCTTGACTGTACTTACATAGATGGAATCCTCTTTAATATAACATCAAATTCATAATTCATAAAAAGAATTAACTTTGCATAGGTCTGTGTCCTATGACTAGAAAAATATTAATTTAGACATCCTTATCACTCTGTATGAGCTGGTTCCAGTGATTGAAAGTGTTCGAGTTAACTTTATTTTTTTTGAAATGACAAGATATTTATTCTTTCTCCATTTGTGCATAAAATATTAATAAAATACATTTTCTAGAAATAGTGCTTCTTCCCACCCTGATTTCTCTATCTGTCTCTTTGTTTGTTGGAGTATAACTGCTTTACAATGTTGTGTTAGTTTCTGCTGCACAGCGAAGTGAATCAGCCATATGCATACACACCCCCACTCCCTCATGGACCTCCCTCTCCCCCATCCCACCCAACTAGGCCATCACAGAGCACCGAGCTGAGCTCCCAGTGCTATACGGCAGGTTCCCACTAGCACTAGCTGTCTATTTTTACCCATGGTAGTGTATTTATGTCAAACTTAATCTCCCAATTCATCCCACCCTCCCCTTCCCCCCCACCAGCGTCCACACGTCCGTTCTCTACATCTGCTTTTCTATTCCTACCCTGCAGATAGGTTCATCTGTACCATTCTTCTAGATTCCACGTATATGCAATATGTGGAAGCGAGTTAACTTTAGATAATAGAAGAGATCTTGGGGATTTTTCAGCTAAGCGTCTTCATTTTAAACATCGGACAAGTTGTTAAATAGTTTGCACAATATCACTTAGCTTATTTACTTCAGGTCAGGACCGGAACCTTGGTCTACTGCCGCATTCTCATATTCATTTAGTATACCTCACTGCCTTTCCATTCTCTTCCTCTTCTTTTTCAACATAATTATCCTTGTCACCACTTTCTAACCATCTGACATTTTAATTAACTTTTCTAACATCAGAATCTAGAAGCTCATGAGCATGCCATTCTTTTTTTCTGTAATTCAGTCTGCTTTAAAGTGGTATTTCTCAAAGTATGTTCAGTTCAACTCTAGCCTTGTAGAAATATTCTATATAACATACATTTCTGGGAAATTAGTTTGAGAGATGTTGTGCATTATGACTTCTCTGAGATGTATAATAGGCAATAGTGAAATAAATGCTGTATGAAATAAATATTTGGAATAGAAAATGGTTTAACTTTGCTTAAACAGCTTTTATTCAAATTTCCATATATAATCTCTTTCCCCTGTCTCCCTACACCACTCAACTGCTCTGTGTCCCATTTGGGAGACTTGCCTAGGAGTCATGTCCCATGACTACTAGGAAGTTTCTCAGATTGAAGGAATGATCAGTTAGGAAATAGTGTTTCATATATTGAGACTTCCAGGTAAAGTCTGTTGTCAGAATTGCAGATGTCTGTTCAAGACATTGATCATTAGTTCAATAAAAATGTTTATGTCCTCTAACAACTACTAAATTAGAATCTGGGTTTAGGCTCAGTGATATTTTTTAAGCTCCACAGATAATAGTGATTAAGATGTCCAGAGGAATGAAACTTGGCAATAAATAATTTTCTCTATTTTAATTAGAAATACATTTTAACCAATAATTCATGCTTCTATATATCTAATTCACAATAATTTTAATGTGAATTATAATAATTCTTTTCAACATAAAATTCAAAATGGATAATCACATATTAACAAATCAGATATCTTTGTTTATAGTAGGTAGAAAAAAGATTTTATCCATGTATCTCAAATAGATAAAAATAGTACTATATTTTCATGTTTATCCAACATTGAATTCTTTTTTCTTTTATGCCATTTTAACATATTATTTCTATAATGCAAGCATGATTTCCCTATCCATATTTGCTATGTCTGAAGACTAAACTGCTTAGCAAGATCCGTTCACGATGTGATGAGTCAATCCCTCCCTAACTTGCTCTTTTGTCTGTCCCATCCTTCAACAGTTTCAGCACTTCAGTAATAGGGGGTTTCTTTAAGTTTTTCTAATGTAATGTTGTCCTTCTTTTTTAACCTAGTTGACTACAGTTTTCACTTTTAATTGAATAAGTAATAACAATGAATTAAATCTACATATTTTTACATGATACACCAAAAATATATATCAACACACATACTTAGAGATAAACCAACACAGCAAAAAATGAAATAACTTGTACGTAAATACAACTTCTTTTAATTTAGCATATTTAAATATGTATTGCTTGATAACAATGTTGAAAAGTTCATGTGATGTTTGAATAAATCAGGCTTTGGTGTTCAGTTTTTATGTCTTAAAACTGGGAATATTTTAATGTGATTTTATATTTTCCTCCAGGCATCTTCTGTTGGTTTATCTGTTAATGCTGAAAAGTGAATTTGAAATAAAAAATGTTGCCACAGCGTATGCTTAAGATTTCAGCGACATATATCTTTATTTTCCCCTAGAGCATCTATCATATAAATAATATCTGAGATAAAACCAGAAAAAAGATTAAATGAAACAATAAACATTGAGATTTTGTTGTTTGTATTTGGAAACTTTATTTTTGTATACATCAAATAGAATTAATACTTTTCAGCTTTCAAATCCAATTAAGGCTGAGAAACCATGAAGCTAGTGATTACTTTCTTCCATGTGTTTCTAGATAAAAGTTGTTTTATGAAGCATATTTGCATATTTACTATATCTTTTAAGGAATATGTTAAGGTTAACTTATTCTGAAACTCGTCTAGTGTCTGATCCCTTGGATACTTTTTAAAGAGCACAGAGGCTAATGAAAAAGATTTCATTCATTCCAGTGTTACTTCAGAGTATATACAAGATCTAAGATTATGAAAATGGTTTACTAAGAATCTGTAGCTAGAGATGCTTTAAAAATTAAAGGATGATCAGAGCAAAGCTTCAGGCGCAAACATTAAACTACCTGAGCAGCTTTTGTCCACCATTACTTTCAATTAAAGGAAAAAAACCTGTCACTCCTGACTCACAACCTTATCATCCAATCTTCTCTTCATTTATAATCACCTCAGGAGTGAAATCAAATGTCAATTAAAAAGTTAGGCAAAATTCAAAAGATACTTCTCATGTAAACAACATAGAAACTCTTACCAAAACCACTTTAATTATGATCCAAATATTTCTATTTCACTTCAAATTTAAAGTGGGTCTCAACTTCACTTCACTTTCTTGATCAAAGTAATTTCTTCTCAGCTCTCCATCGAAACACTTCTTTACAACCTTTGGGAGGCAGCTCATTTTTATCTTCCCAAGGTCTTTGTTTCAGCCCTATTGGACTCACTGTCCTCTTAATTCCTATAACACAGTAGCTCATATTGCATATGAAATACATTCAGCTTTTAAAACTGTCCTTTTGTTTCATGTTTTTAGTCTTCTATCTCCAACTATCGAGGAGGAATTTTAATGACAGCAGTTGTATCTCTGATCCTTCTCCAATCCTAAAGCTACCTAATAGAACTAAATAAGTGGCCTATACCTAGCACGATGATTGGGAAAGTAATATGAAAAACATTTTTATTAGGAGCATCTGAAAAATAACTATTGGTTGCAATAAACCTACTGCCTTTTATATACTCTAAAATCCTAAGTGATTTTTTTCATTCTTTTTCTTCTTTTATAAATGACGATTTTTCTATTTATCTTTATCTTGCCTATGACATCCCTGCAACTTAGACTGATTTATATCCATTTGTTTGATGAACAGCATTGAAAGCTAAAGAGTTTGCTGAAATCTTGATGTATATACTTCAAACTGGGTAAATATATAAGTAGAACATAGTTCTATCATCCATGTTATGAAGCAAATATAAGTAAATGATACAAAAATAGCCACTGGAATTAGTTACTTTTAACCACTCCTTTTGCCTTTTGTTCTTTCTCTCCCAATGACTTCATTTATTAAAATATTATGTCAATCAGGCTGGATTTGTTAAGAAGTAGATAATTAACTTTCCTTGTGTTAGTATTGTTATCGCTCTGAACCAATGTAAATTTAAACCAGTGCCTATGAAGTGGTTTTTGCTTCCCAGGAGTTTTATGAATAATAGTTTTAACCAGACATAATGAACCAGATGCTCCTGAGAAAGAGTGTTATTATTTTGGAAATAAGTGCTTGGGGAGGCATCTCTTAGGTCACTAGAGTACTATTTAGTGCAGTATAATAATAACACTAAATGAGTATGCTCTCCTAAAGGGTGGATGTACTTTCTTAAACATTTCACTTTCCATGGTATCCGTGATATATATGAAGGCTGAGTAGTTGTTTCCTACTGTGATTTGAAGGTTTTGAATAAATGTGTAACCCTGTTTTATATTGGTCACAGCCTATTAATAGGATGCTATTGATTAGGAGGGCCTGGGGTGCTCACCATGTCCTTTACTACTTGTGACAAGTCCCTGAGGCCCCACAGGCATTTCCCTCCCTGGAGCCAATGTTGTGGCTGGACCAGCCCTTGTGGCTCTTATTATGACTGCGAGATGTACCTTAGCAACAACCTTTTATGCCACTTGGAAAAAATAAGATTTATTATTCACAAGTTCTGGAGGGTACCCAACATTCCTGGGGCCACACAGTGAAGTCACAGGTAGAGAGAGAAAAACAGTGCAGACCTGCCTTTATTGAGGTAGAGGACGGGGTGCCTAGGTTTTGTGGGTTTATTATTTATTGGTGAATTAAAAACATAAGAGCAAAGAATGAAAGCATGGGGAGGGAAACGCAGGGTCACTACAGAGGTCACTTATCTAGGTCACCCAGGGCTTTCTATAAAGGGAGCTTCATGGGTGGGTTGGCCAGGATCTGTATCTAGTTATGTAGCTGGTAATGTCTTTATTCAAGATGAATGACTTTGAAATGGATGCCTTGGCGATCAAAAGCTTAATGTCAGGCACTTACACTATACCCTATCTGCTTTTTGGTACCTAAAATTCTTTTAGTAAAATAAAACTTCCTTCAATCTCTATAAAGATATGTTTTCTAATCTAAATATCTTTGTAACGGATAATACATTGAAAATGTGTAACAAGGTGTACATGGTATATCAGATGGGGTTAAGAGCACATTTTCATAATAGAGGGAGTGGAGAACAGAGAGATGAAAAGAGCGTGAGAGGCTGGAATACCTGAAGGACAGAACAAAGGAGACGCACGAAAAGAAGAACATAATTTTAAAGGAGTTGAGGGCTTCCCCGGTGGCACAGTGGTTGAGAGTCCGCCTGCCGATGCAGGGGAACCGGGTTCGCGCCCCGGTCCGGGAGGATCCCACATGGCGCGGAGCGGCTGGGCCCGTCAGCCATGGCCGCTGAGCCTGCGCGTCCGGAGCCTGTGCTCCGCAACGGGAGAGGCCACAACAGTGAGAGGCCCGCGTAACGCAAAAAATAAATAAATAAATAAAGGAGTTGAATTCATTAAAGATGTACCACGTCAATTTTAAAATGTTATCTTTGGTAGAGGAAATACTGTAATTATGGTTTAGAGAAATAATAAATATGATTTAAAATCTTTCAGTGAATTGATAAAGCTAATAATCATTTTGTATTACGATAGTTGTCTTTTTAGATGTTGACTGCATGCCAGTAATATGCTTTGTGTTTTGAATAAATTATGTAATTAAATCATTATGTCATTCCTGGCTCTAGGTCTTATTACTATTTTTACTATATAGATAAACATATTGGCCCTTAGAGTTCTCAGAAAATGTATGTTAGATTACCATTTAGTAAGTGGCAGAGCAGCAATGCAAAATAGGTAATGATTGCTTTCAAAGTTTATACTCTTTACTATACAAATAAGCACTTTTTAAGAGAAGTTTTTAAAGGACATTTAGAAAGAAAATTTAGAAAACCTCATAAAGAGGGACGAGGAAAAATATTTACATGAGCTGTACTGAGTAACAAAGTGACGAGATGAGTGCCACAAAATATTTTTCTGAGGAACGTAAAGTATCATCAGCATACTGATACTTCAGTAAGTCCCAAATGACATATTGGCTTTTAGACTTCTAGAAGCCAAACATGCAAAGTCCTACACTAGGCCTCTGAGGATGAAGGTCTTCTTAGATCCTGATGTTCTACATATTTGAAGAGACAGGGACTGCTTCCTAGAGAGGAAGTCCAAGTCGTTACCAGAGGGCAGGCTTTCTATAAGACATCAAGAAAAGTGTTAGGTTTCTTGACTGGAAAAAATACAAATGTTCTTAAGAAAACAAAAACAAATATGTTATTTATAGTTTTATCACTACGTTATTGTCAGGTAAAAACTGGAGTCCTGAAATCCTTTCCCACCTAAGATAAAAATGGCAGCATAGAAAGCTAAAATCCATTCCAAGCTTTCTAAGACCAGTCTTGAAATTCTTTAACCTCCCGTTCCAGATCTTAGCTCTCTTCAAGGAAATGGAGCTGTGATTGTATTGAAATGACTCAGCATCAATAAAGCAAGCTGAATAGAGGAGGAGAACTTGGATTTGTCTTTTGTCCCTTCCTCTGTGAAGGACTAGTCATTTATTTGATCACCGTACTTAGGCTGAGTTTCCTTGGAGACAGACTCTGAAGCTAAGGGATGTTTCTTGGAGAGGGATTTGGGAAAAAAAACACTTGTGAGGAAGCAAGGAAAGGAGGGCTGTACTGATGGAGAAGTTGCAAGTAAGCTGGGATGCCCCTTCAGAGGTGTCTCAAACAGAAACATGGCAGACGGGCCTTTGACTTGAATGGACCGATCATTGGATGAAGGCCACATAGGAGAGGAGGAGGGGGAGGTCACCTTGAACGAGGCAGCTTCCTCTTAGAGAGGATAGTCTTAGGGAGCGTCTCCACTGTGAGCTATCAACAGGCAACACTCCAGCACTGTCCATTATACAAAAAAAGTGTATTTGTTGTCATATTCAATTTGATTTATGCTGAAAAGATGACACACATAAAAGTAAAAGTAATTTACAGTGCATGTGGCTACCCAGCAAACAGTGAAGAATCAGACCTCTAAGTTTGCACCAAAATAGCTCAGTATTGCCAAATAATGGGGTTTGTGGATTATTTGTAATCATAGGTTCCCTTGACTGTATCTGCAGTTTTAATTTCCCTGAGGTGAGTCCTTCCAAATCCTGCTAACGTTCATGTTGTGCAAAGTGTGCTGGCTGCCCTGAGGCAAAGGGTGAAAGAGGTGAACTATTAAAATGTCGACAGTAGTCAGTTTTGCTGCTTATCAGTCCCTCCTGGAGAAAAAGGTAGAAAACAACAGTTGCTGGGGCTCAGCAGTTAAACTGAGGAATCAGCCATATTCTGAAGTGGAGTAAATTAAATTCTGGGATTTCGGTAGATAAGCTAATTAATGACTGTCTTAAAGTATCTACATTCTTTCCTGCCCCAAGGCTTTTCACATCTTCAACTTATGTTTTCAGTAATGTTTATGAAATAAGTTTTATTTGAAATGCAACACATTGTATCCGTCATTCACTCCAGACCAAAGGGACTCTTTTAATTCCTTGTCCATCTTGTACACCTCTGTTTATAGAAGATAGAAATGTTACCTACACCGACGATTTTTTTCAGGAATGATTAGGTTTATCTTCTCGTATTACAATTACAGATCCTTCATAGTCTTTAAACATATGCATAGTATGGATGAAATCACAATGCTCAATGTGGTTAATTGATATTCCCATTTCTGCATGTTGGAATATTCCATCCATACCTGTATAGCAAATGTATGAACCATACTTTTTTAAAGTCACATGCATTACTCTGTACTGAAGGGCAGCTGTAATATCCATGTCAGCAGTGGGAAGCAGAATATCTTGGATAGAAGAGTCATAATAATCATGGAAGAAATAACACTGGATTAAAAATTTCAAGAGAAAATAGAATGGATCATACAATAAGTTTTCTGTACAAAATGCAAACTTTTCCCATCCAGTAAATTAAGGGAGATACTTAGCTCTACTTATCTGTTAATGGGCAATAACTAAATATTTTATAATTGTAAAATACCTTAAATTTTTGGATAGACACATAACAAAAAGCATTTTGCCCTCTGTGTATATTCCCATCACTTTATAACAATGTACAGTGGTCTCATTGAATCTTACTCCGAGGGGTTCACTGGAACCCACAATAGCATGCATTCCTACCATTCTGCATTTAATTCTCTTGAAGGAAGTGTTTGTGACAGCTTAGGGGCTTCTTAGCTGGTAAATCAATTCCAAAAGGTTGGCATTGCAGTGACATGGAAACAATAATAACTCCAGAGAAACATGGTCATAGACAACGGCATCCTGAAATTGTAAACCATGCAAATAGATCAGCAGGAATACATAGATACACAGGGGAGGCCAAAAAAAGACAACAAATAAAAAATAAAGCAATCCACAAAATTATAATTCCATAGTATACTTCCCAATATAGTCAATTGAACATAGTAGTTGAACGACTTTAATAAAGAATAACTAATTTTAAAAACTCAATTTCCCTCAGGGTGGGTTAAAAAATACTTTAAAAATTATCATTTTTCCTTTCACAGACATGGATCTATAGGCATATTTTTTCCTTAAGGAGAAACATCAAATATTTGAGCATTCCCATATTTTTAGGTATTGGCTGCAATATCAATTTCATGTATTATATATTTACATATAAAGTACTTTATATGGTGCCAAAAGCCCCAAGAAAAATAAAGAAAATCTGTGTTCTATACATTTGTAAATATTCATTTATCTGGTGTCATACAAATAGTCACCTAGTTTTTTTAATATTTTCAATAGGCACATTTTTTTAATGCAGATACTGTCTTAATATATTAATATTACTTTAATACTTTGAAGAAGCCATAGGTTAAAAGGAAAGAAAATATACACATATATACTTTATAGATTTGGCTTCCCAAGCTATTATTTTTTCACAGAGAAAAAAACATTTTACAATATTTTAGGCTTTACTTAGAGTGCAAATATAACATACACATAAAATTCTGAAAGAGCCAGAGAGGATTTGGAAAAATTTACATATATTCAACTAATTATGTCATTTCAAAAGTTTATCACACTGATCTTCCTACTTGTAGAGAAAAGTTACATTTGTCATATGTGGTGATGGTCTATGACAAAGGCTTCAATCATGCAGAAAGCTGTTTTCAAGTTTCCATTAAAAAAAAAAAGCAGGCACCATTTACATGATAAATTACTGCTAGACAAGAATCTCAGCTGACTACCCAAGTGCTTGATTCTGTTATCACTGATTTGTCCTTCAGTCTTCAACAGAATGAAAATGAAGGACATAACTAATAGTGCCAGGAAACAGAGCTAATTTCCTTATACTGCCAAAAAAAAAAAAAAAAAGGCAGAGTAAGCCATTTAACTTGAGAGCGAATAATATCATGAGCAATAAGAAAGTATTATTAATGTCTTTATTGTCCTACAAAGTATCTTGATTGTTATTCTTAAGTAAATTTTCTTTTGGAAAGTTCTACAGATTTTCCTAAGAACAATGAAAAACATAGGTGTCAGTTAATTAAGAAGTTTAAAATTTTCTGAAGAAACTTTAAAATTTTTTCGTTTTAATTTGGAAATCAAATGCCTTTCTGTATAAGCTAAATAGAATTTACTGGCATAAATTTTAACCCTTTATTTCAAGATATATTTTAAAACTTTTAACTGAGAATCACTTTCTCTCCACTTGTTTAACCTGATTAATCATCAGTGAAATAAAAATTGAAACCACCATGTGAGTCCATTTTATACATGCCAGATTGGAAAAGATTAAACATTAAGTAAAAACAATGTATTGTGAGTAATATGGAACATTGGAGTTTCTCACCCACTGTTAGTGGGAGAAAACATTTTAAAATACATTTTCACATTGTAGAACCAAGCTAAAATGGATTCACTTATGTCAGGGACAAAATGGAGAAGGTCAGTGCAGGCGCATAAAGGAAACTTAACCTAACTTTACAGGAATTTAGAGCTCTTCTCAGAAATCAGCAGAAGACACCAGTTACTTCCCAAACTCCAAGTCTGTTCACAACATCTCTGGACTTCCTTATTCCCCTGACTTAGCTACCCTGATCCGAATAAGTAAGAAAACCGCTAGGCAGCCAACCAGCTGAAAAAGACAAATGACTTCTGTGTTTACTCCATAAAAAATCCCTTAGTCTGTGAGCACCTCCGAACTCATTGCTCTTGTAGCCTTGGGTCTCCTGGTGTGCAGATCAAAAGCCTTGCCATAAACTCATCTTTCTGCTTTGTTTTATTCAGTGTGTGGAGTGGTTCTTGACAGTATTAACCAATGCAGTTAAGTGTGACTTAATCATAATTATCCCCTTGTAGACTTTAAAAAAATGCACACACACACACACACACACACAAGAAAAAAAGCACAACTTGAGAATCGTGAGTCAAGTTTTATTTGGGGCAAAATGAGGACTGTAGCCCGGGAGACAGCATTTCAGATAGTTCTGAGAAACTGCTCCAAACAGGTAGTGGGGAAGGTCAGTATATATGTGATTTTGGTGAAGGAGAAATACATACAATCAAGCACATATTATTTTGCAGAAGGTTTCTGCTAGTCACAAGGAGCAGTCGTCACCATGAAGGATTTTAATACTTTTCTAGATATAAGGAGATAGAAGAATTGGGCTCATAAAATCGGCTCCTGAAAACATCTATCTGAAGACCTGTTCTGCGAGTTTTCCCAGAACACAGAGTGCCTCCTTCCTGCTCTCCACCCTGAACTCCTTTCAGGGGGTGTTGAAGGTCAGCGGCCGCAGCAACACCTGATTTAATCCTCGAAGAGGTAGATGGTGAGTGCCAGTGGCGAGTGCCAATTTGTTGTTGACACCTTAGGAAGAGAACCTAAAGAATCTCTTGAGCATATGCAGAGAGACTTGCAAATTTAAACTTTTTTTTTTTAATTTATTTTTTAAATTGGGCTGTGGCTACAGTTTTTTGTTTGATTTTCCTTTAAACTGGTCAGATAATTTTCACATACAAAATGTATATATTAACATTATACATGTAACAACAACAGACATTTATCTTCCTTTCCTTTCCTTTTCCCTTTCATGTTAGGCTAGAGAACTAGTTTACTGATACTCCTCCAGTGAAAGCAAAGGTAACTGGCCACCTGGAATCCTCAGCTGTAATCGTGTCCTTGATTAAGAGGGGTGTAAGGCAAGACAGTATGCACCTATATTTTAAAGTTTTAAAGGATAACCATCTTTATTTGTAAAATATTTTGTGCTAGAGATGAATATATTTGAGCTATTTATTACTTATGCAAGCATATGTATTTACAATGGATTATATTGCAACGTTAGCGTTATTTGAAATTTTATTAACTCACTAAGAGAAAAGTTTCCAAAAGAAGATTGCCTACTGGCCTTTCCTATATCATAATTTATTCCTATCTAGTATGACCATCACAACCTTCCTTCATGATTATTTGTCTAGAGGTTAAAGTGAAATGGCACAGCCCCTGAATCACACTGTTAAAGACAGTTTTTTTCTAGAATCTTTCCAGCTGAGTTAATGTGTCTGAAGGGATCTCCTCTACAAGGAGACAGACTCAAAGATCTCTCACTGATTTACATTCCTATCTCTACCTTCCTTCAGATTTATCTATTGCAAATTACACATAAAATCTACTCAGTAAAGTCTATCTCAAATGCAAAAATAACTGAGTGACATCTTTCCTCTATGAAGGTAAGTAATTCCAACTTTGATTATACAATCTCCATTTATCATCTGTGCTGTTTGTCCTCTGACACACACGTTCACACTGAGGTGACAGCCGATGTTGTTAAGGAGTCTGGACATTATCAAATCTCCTTATTCTTGAGGACCATCAGTGGGGGCAGGGAGGATTCCCTGGAATACTGCTCCCATCTTTCTTTTTTTTTTTAACATCTTTATTACAGTATAATTGCTCTACAATGGTGTGTCAGTTTCTGCTTTATAACAAAGTGAATCAGTTATACATATACATATATCCCCATATCTCCTCCCTCTTGTATCTCTCTCCCACCCTCCCTATCCCACGCCTCTAGGTGGACACAGACCACTGAGCTGATCTCCCTGTGCTATGTGGCTGCTTCCCACTACCTATTTTACGTTTGGTAGTATATATATGTCTATGCCACTCTCTCACTTTGTCACAGCTTACCCTTCCCCTTCCCCATATCCTCAAGTCCATTCTCTAGTAGGTCTGTGTCTTTATTCCTGTCTTGCCCCTAGGTTCTTCTGACCATTTTCTTTCTTTTTTTTTTTTTTTTAGATTCCAAATATATGTGTTAGCATATGGTATTTGTTT
>NC_041220.1:137510800-137558780 GCF_002837175.3 Physeter macrocephalus | reverse complement strand
TTGTAGTTTTGATTTGCATTTCTCTAATGATTAATGATGTTGAGCATTCTTTCATGTGTTTGTTGGCAATCTGTATATTTTCTTTGGAGAAATGTCTATTTAGGTCTTCTGCCCATTTTTGGATTGGGTTGTTTGTTTTTTTGATACTGAGCTGCATGTGTTGCTTGTATGTTTTGGAGATTAATCCTTTGTCAGTTGCTTCATTTGTAAATGCTCCCCTCTTTCTAAGATATCTGCTACACATGAGAGAAATCTTCTTCCTCATATCTTCACTGGGTATTATAGATCTGATCAACAGCAATACATTTCTCAGTAATTTTTTCAATCATTTATTTGTTTTTTTTCAATATTTATTGGCTTTGTGTGACTGTGACTTCCTGTGTGCATTCTTTCCCTATATTCTTTCCTTCCTTCCTTCCTTCCTTCCTTCCTTTCTTACTTTCCTATAACTCTACCTATTTTTCTATTGGATTAGATTCATTGGTTTCATACTTTTGGGGGTTCAGATCTTTCTTTCTATATTTGTTATTGTATCACTTTGGGTTCTCCAGAGAAATAGAAATATGTGTGTGTGTATATATATACATATATATAATTACTTTAAAACTTTTTAAATTATATATATATGTGTGTATTATATATATATATAATTACTATATACTGTAAGGAATTGGCTCATGGCATTATAGAGGTTGAGAAGTGCATGATCTGCAGTTGGCAAGCTGGAGACCCAGGAGAATCAATGGTCTATTTCAGTCAGAGTCTGAATCTGAAGGCAGAAGACAGATGTGCCAGCTAGAAGATAATCCAGCAGAGAGAAATAATTTTTTCTTACTCACACTTTTATTCTATTCAGGCCTTCAACAGATTAGATGAGGCCCACCTACACTGAGGAGAACAATCTGCTTTACATATTCAAATTACTTATCCAGGTGATATTTATTCAAATGTTAACTCAAATTGCTTATTCAAATGTTAATTTCCTCTGGAAACACCCTCACAGACACATACAGAAATAAACTTTAACCAAATACCTGGGCACCCAGTGACCCCGGCAATTTGACACATAAAATTACCATCAGAGGGCTTCCCTGGTGGCGCAGTGGTTGAGAATCCGCCTGCCGATGCAGGGGACACGGGTTCGTGCCCCGGTCCGGGAAGATCCCACATGCCGCGGAGCGGCTGGGCCCGTGAGCCATGGCCGCTGAGCCTGCGCGTCCGGAGCCTGCGCTGCGCAACGGGAGAGGCCACAACAGTGAGAGGCCCACGTACTGCAAAAAAATAAAAAATTAAAAAAATTAAAAAAATAAAAAATTACCATCAGAGCTATAACATCTGACTCAAAAATACTTTCCTTGCCTCTTTTTTAGCTTTTAACTTTATGTTGCTTTTTGCTCAAAAGTAATTTATTTTTTAATCTATAAAATATTTCAGCTATTGCATTATGACTTTGCTAATTGCTTCCTTTGGTTAAGAATATCATAAATTGTAACCGCTTTTGGATTAGCTCTGCGTATTCTATCAGTGCAGTTACATATCAATAAACTAGAGAGTTATGATTTGGAATTCATCAAACTGCATGCATATTTGTTTTCTTAGTCCCCAATCCCTTTACCTCATTTTTATTATTCTTCCTATCGTCCTGTTAAGGTAAACATGGATATTGTTTAACTCTTTGTGCAATATTTAAAGCTAACCTGGGATTTAGCTAAGTAAATTGGGTATTCCAAAAAATTGGAGAAATTTACTCTTAGAAGTTACATTAAAATATAAGCTTTTATTATACTTGCTACTAAGAATAGGGTTGAATGAGTGCTTCCTAACTGGTGATTTGTGAAGACCCTGGGCCTTGTAATGATTTGAAAATATGCCACGGGCCAATTACTGTACATACTATTATGGCACTCACCAAGCTACAGTAAACACAGGTTACTATAATTTCTTTCCAGCAAATGAAGTCCTGATAAATTCTAGTGACATTCTGTTCTCCAAATAGCCTCCATTATTATTATATGCATAAAGTATAAACAAATCAGGTTTATTTTGCAGTCTGTCCTTTTTAATAGATCCTGACTAAAAGCTACGGCCAAACTAGATACATAAACATGTCAATATTTTAATATATATTTGGAGTCTGCAAAACAGTGGTTTGTTGTGAAATATGTGGCAAAAGTCCTTAGCACTGTGACCACAGACATTCCAAGTAAATCGGATAGTCTCCTTAGTTTTCTTGGCTAAAACAATAGAGCTTTTTTTCTCCAATGCTCAGCCCAAGTCCTTACCCTATTTATTGTGCTCAGGAAAAGAGAATCATAAAGAAATAAAAAGTTGGGTCTTTGCTTTGTTTGGCTTCGGCGTATATGCTACTGTATTACTGAAAAGGAACTAGGAATGTAGTTATGAATTAATTTTTCTGAAGGACAGTTATTTATTATTTCTCCCTCTCTGACTTTTCCCTAAAGTCTCACCCCATTACCAAGGAAATTAAGAGACAATTCAGCTCTAGAACTTGCATATTAAGGGAACTGCATACCTCTCTCACTTTTACTTCTCACTAAACAACTTTACAAAACTTACGATTACTCTAAGCAAAAGTACCCAGATACATGATTCTATTCATTGTTTTTCTGTCTTTGATCTTTGGGGTATTACAAATAATGTGGCAATGAACATTCATATACAAATCTTTGCATGTACAAATGTTTCTATTTATCTTGAATATACACCTAGAAGTACAATTGCTTGCTATTACGGTAAATCTATGTTTAATATTTTAAGAAATTGTCAAACTGTTTTCCAAATAGGCTACACCATTTTGTATACCTGTCAACAATGTATGAATATTTTAGTTTCTCCATATACTCGCCTACTTTTGTTACTGTCTTACTTTAAAAAATTATTTTTATTTTTTAATACAGATTTAGGTTCACAGCAAAACTGAGAATGTACAGCGATTTCTCATATACCCGTTCCCCTACACATGCACAGCCTCTAGCATTATCAACATTCTGCAGCAGAGTGAAACCTTTGATACGATTGGTGAACTTACAATGACAGATCATTATCACCCAAACTCCACAGTTTACATTAGGGTTCACTCTTGATGTACATTCTATAGGTTCTGACAATGTATAATGACATATATCCATCATTATAGTATCATACAGACTATTTTCACTTCTCTACAAATTCTCTGTGCTCTACCTATTCATCTCTTCCCACTCTCTAACCCCCAACCCCTGATAACCACTGATCCTTTTTAGGGTCTCCACTGTTGAAATCCTACAGTTTGTAGCCATTTTAGACAGGCTTCTTTTACTTAGTGATATGTATTTAATGTTCCTCTACGTCTTTTCCTGACTTGATAGCTCATTTCTTATCATTGAGTAATACTCCATTGCCTGGCTACACTGCAGTTTATCTATTCACCTACCAAGGGACATCTTGATTGCTTCCAAGTTTTGGCAATGATGAATAAAGCTTTTATAAATATACTTGTGCAGTTTTTTATGTGGACATAGGTTTTCAATTCCTTTAGGTAAATACAAAGGAGAAGAACTGCTGATTGTGTGGTAATACTATGTTTTATTTTATAAGAAACCATCAAACTCTCCTCCAAAGTGGCTGTACCCTTTTGCACTACCATCAGCTATAACTGAAAGTCTCTACTACTCCACATCCTTACCCACATTTGGTGGTGTCAGTGTTCTGGATTTGGCCATTCAAATGGTGTGTAGTGGCATGTCCTGTTTTCATTTGCATTTTCCTAATGACTTGTCTGATTTTTTAACTACAAACATTCTATTAGGTATGAAGTGGTATCTCATTAGGTTTGAATTTGCTTTTTCCTAAAGGTTATTGATTTCTGAACTTATTTTCATGAGCTTTTTGGCCATTTGCATGTCAACTTTAGAGAAAAGATTATCCATATTTTTGTGCCAATATTTATTTGGGCTATTTATAGTTTTGAGTTGTAAGATTTCCTTATAAATTCTGGATATATGACTGCAATTATTTTCTGCCAGTCTATAGCTTACCCTTTCACTTTCTTTACAGTGTTTTTTGAAAAACAAAAACTTTTCATTTGGATGAGGTCCATTTTATCAATTTTTAATTTTAATTTTTGCCATGATTATGTGATACCTAAGAAATATTTGCCTAAACCTAATTCAGGAAGACTTAATCCTAATCTTGGAAACATAGACTTCCTTAGAGTTTTATAGTTTTATCACTTATATTTAGGTATATGATTTATTCTGAGTTAAACTTTTTGTACAGTGTGAGGTAAGAATCTAAATTTATCCTTTTGAATTGTATATCCAGTTGTCTTCAGATGATTTGTTTTGAGTATTTTTGGCATCTTTGTTGAAAATTAATTGATCATACATGAAATAATTTATTTCAAAATTCTCAATTCTGTTTCACAAATCCATATGTCTTTCCTTATATCATAATCACCTTGTCTTCATTACTGTTGCTTTGTACTATATTTTGAAACCAGGAAGTGCATTTGCTCTCATTTTTTAAGGTTGTTTTGCTTATTGAGTCCTTTGAATTTCCAAAGTATTTTATAATAAGCTTGCCAATTTCTGCAGAATATGTCAGTGGCAATTTGGGTAACGATCACACTGAATGGATTAATTTGAGAATTATTGCCATTTTTAAAATATCATGTCTTCCTAACCTTGTTCATAGAAGTTTTCTAGTTTATTTTTATCAGTTCTTGCTTTATTTTCTTTAAGCATTGTTTTATAGTTTTTAGCATAGAATAATTGCACAACTTTACCAAATTTTATTCCTAAATATTTTATTTTTAATGCTAGTGTAAATGGGATTTTCGTGGTTCTGTTAAAAATTTATATTTAATCTTTTAATTGAGACTGATGGAACTCATAGTTGGGCATGCATGTGTGTAAGTATGTATTTCTTATTATTTTCTGCAGACAAGAACATGTTGTCTGTGAATAAAGTCAGTTTACTCTTTCCTGTTCAATCCATCCAGACTTTATTTCCCCCTCTCGTTTTTTCTTGTTCTTGCCTGAATACTGGCTAAAACCTCCAGTAGGATGTTGACTAGAAGTGCCAAGTGGGCAGAATCTTGTTGAAGATCTTAAGAGAAAAGCATTTAGTCTTTCACCAGGATTGTCCCAGGTGTGCCTAGCTTGGTGGTCGGCCTGTGACTGGTCAGAGGCTGTGCTTAAAATTTGAGCCATAAGACTTTGACCCTTAGGATTAGATCTGTTTGTAGCTTTGGGAATACATTCAATTTAGAGGATGTTAAAAGTCTGCCCTACATTTAGCCAGGGCCGACTGCTCACAATTTTCTCTGGTGTCTCCTGAACAGGCACAGCCTTGCACATGTGCACGGACTTCCAGACAAGCGGGTTGGAGTTTGACATTAGGAAAACCCCTCTATGACTGAATCTATTCCCAGCTCTCCCTGTTAAATTTCTGGACAATCTGCCATTTCTCTTGCCCTCCCCCCCACTTTCATCACAGTAATATTAGCTCTCCCAAATTATTCACCACTGTGATTTGTACAACTTACCCTTGAAATGGATTTTTCCATGCTGCGCTCTACATAACGTCAAATACTTCAGGTGGATCCATGAATACAGTTTCCTCAACGTAGTCCTGGTGTTAAGAATAATGTGAAATTCCTATCTTCGCAGCCACAGAATAGGATCTCTGTGCACCGGAGCGACAACTGGGTGCAGGAGGGAGTAGAAAAGGACCTCCTATTTTTCATGTCGTTTCATTCTTGCCTCGAGTGGATTTGCTGCAGCACAGAGTTATAGCGCAATGATGGAAACTGAGAGCACCCCCCAGCACATAACATTCCCAGGTAGTTACTGGGGGTAGAAAGGAGCAGCCCCTGGATTACGTGTCACAGACATCAGCTGCTTTTACTGAGAATCAGTACATTTTCTTGAAAAACAATTTCAACTTCTATTCTCTTTAGTCAATTTCCAGAGATTTTAAATGGTTGTTTTTGATTATTTTGTCCACTTTTACTGTTGCTTGATTTTAGAGAGAATTTCTCAACCTCCTTACACAAACATTTCAGAAGATCACCCATATATTACTTTTTTTTTTTTTTTTTTTTTTTTTTTTTGCGGTACGCGGGCCTCTCACTGCCGTGGCCCCTCCTGCCGCGGAGCACAGGCTCCGGGCACGCAGGCCCAGCGGCCACAGCTCACGGGCCCAGCCGCTCCACGGCACGCAGGATCCTCCCGGACCGGGGCACGAACCCGTGCTCCCTGCATCGGCAGGCGGACTCTCAACCACTGCGCCACCAGGGAAGCCCCCATATATTATTTTTTAATAATAACAGTGGTATCTTAGGAAAATATCTGTATAAGCATCCATGCAGAACAGACTCTCTACAAAACACTTATTTGAAACTCAACTGATAGAAGCAATGGAATAAGTGCAAAGTTATTTTTACTTAAAAGTTTTGAATCAAAGTCTTATACTTCTCAGCTCATTATTAAAGTTTAAAGAGAACACACAGATATTTTACAACATACAAGGACCGAGAACATCTCATGTAAAATAATTTTTAAAGACGTGCTCTAACAAGAGAGGAACTACAATAATAAATGCAAGACTATCCATTTGAGAATGGTTAGATACACAAGACACAAAAGTAACATAGATTACTGCTTGTCTTAAGAAATTTACGTATAAGCATCACAAATCCTATTCCAGGTCTGTGAAGTATTCAATAGTTTTCTCTAAATTTCTTACCCATTTTGCTTTCATATATGTTGTCCTAAATGCTTGATGTTACCCACACCTTCTCTTATCATCTCTCCACAATGAATTCAAATACAGGATATATCCAATTTCTTTGACTTACCTACCAAATATTGCTAGCATAGGTTTATCAAGTAGGGTATAACTTGATTGGAAATTTGGGGGGTAACTTTTATATAGGTTACATGAATCACAGTAGAGAAGTTAAAAGATAATAAAAGAAAGTATTATAGATTTCTACCTTCTAAAAAAACTTCAGCTTTCTTCAACACTTGTAACTGCACACCATAAGAAATATATCTAAAAGTAAAATGTAAACTCAGAAATGTATAACCAAAACAGAAATGACCAATGGAAACACTATTTTAAAAGTTGAAAGCAACAAACACTAAGCAATATCAGGTATTTATATGAATAAAGTTATAGTTTAAAAAAGAGGCCTGTTATAAAGGTTTTGGGTCCACAATGGAATATCTAAATATGAAAATCAAAACTATTCAGAAATGAAAATAGAAGCAGAACCATAACCTACACGGGAGACTTCCATAATTTGTTTTGATATACATAGTAGGCAGAAAAGAGGTGCCTAGTGGATGATTTTATAATAATTTCTCTACTTAAGACAACAAAATGTCTTAAGGATTTTTATTTTATTCTCACCCTCCTAAACCAATGTAAGCCTTAATAAAACACAAAGATAATCAAATATTTAGCCTGTCTCAGATGCATGAATTTTCAGTTATTTTATTTTGTCTATTCATTGTAGATTTAGGATTTACAAAGAGATGTATAAATTAATTTGTTTCATGAGATGGTGAAAAGCATTCATTTTTATTTTCTTAATTTTAGAATGTTTTGTTTATTTTTCTCTTAATCTATGCCACACAGCAACAGTAAAGGAGCTACTAAGATCATGCTCTATGCCAGTGATGTGGTCTGTTGTGTACAGACTTCTCCAAGGCTAGGAGCGCCCAGCTGTTTACCCATTTGGCTCATATGTAGGAGCCAGCCAGTGATGCTGAGGAAGCCATAAGGTAATGTTTGAAAGATAATTCAGAATATGTTCTTTCTGCATTCTGGTGTGTATGCTGTTTCTTCCTAGAAGAAGAAAAAAACACAAGAGTGAAGGACATGCAAGAATTAAGTTTTTCACAGGGGTTTTAATTTTTGAAACTTTAAAAGCATTGTATTTGGCAGGTTCCGCAGAGAGATCACTAGGAACCTAGCAAGGAAAATAAATATAAACCCTATTACTTGGATTTTTAAAAATATGTTTTGAAAATATAGTAAATTTAGAAAGAAAACCTCATTTAAAAATATACATGAGGGGGCTTCCCTGGTGGCGCAGTGGTTGAAAAAAAAAAAAAAAAAAAAAATATATATATATATATATATATATATACATGAACTGATAAGACTAATTCAAGTAACATGTAACAAAAACATCACCCTTATGGAAAAATGAGGTGTCAGGAACGTGATGAAATCGACACACTTTCAAAACAATTTGGATATTATAATGTAAAACTTAAGGTAGCCTAGGCCTCAAATATATTAGAAGTCATATGCATAATAAATTTATTTAGCGGGAAATACTGTGTTTATTTGAACGGAGAAGCCTGTTTATTAATACTTCTTTACAGGAGGAAGTACAATTTTCACACCTTAAATTTCAGTATTCAGGAAGCAATCATTTCAAAAGTTGTGAAGAAATTCCAAGGCAGGGGGAAGGGACTCCCGGATCTGAATAGCACCACAGAAGCTGTGCTGGAGTGGATCAGAGCAAAGCTTCCACGGGCCATTTTTAACGCGGAGAAGTGGCAGTTCCAGGGTCCTTCTGTGACCCCCGCAAGTAACTCAGTTGAGAAGGAATTAAGAACACTGGACCCAGGAACAGAGGCCAGACCCGGTGTTAGTGACTTTTTTAGTTAGTTACCTGGTCTTCTCCCCCTTGCTCGCTGCATGTCAGCCACACCCAACTCCTTGCTGTTTCTCAAACATGCCAGGCATACTCTAACCTATGGCTTCACATTGGCTGGACCCGTGCCTGGAATATTCTTCTCTCCATATATCTGTTGGTGCAGTTTTACTCTGTCTCCAAGTCTTGGCTCGCATCCCATCTTCATGTTGATTCCCTGTAGAATACTGCAACCTGCTCACGACCGGTGTCGGGGGGCCCAGTTTGCTGTACCCTATGGCCCTTTTCATTTTATATTTATATGCTTTCCTCGTATATAACTGTGTCCTCTCAATACACAATTTACTTATTTCCAGTGTTACCTGCCTGTTTTGACCCCATAGGATATATGCATCCTGAGGTCAAGTGACTTAATTTTGTTGACTGAGGTTTACTGCATAGAGTAACGTCTGCCCAGCATAGGTACTTGGCAAATATTTGCTGAAGGAATGACTAGTGAGCACATCTTAGGGACTGAATTCTAAACAACACGGTAAACCACCAGTAGTACAATTGTGTAAATCAGTGGACAACTATAACTATAAATGGGCTCTTTATTTAATGCTTAGTTACCATTTATCCAATAATTAGTGGAAATGATACTCAGGAATAATTTTAATTGCATCTTGATTCAAATCAAATTTCTCCCCCTTTTTTTAGTTTTCCAATATTGTGTTACTCTTTGGCATTTCTATACCCCTAAATCTGTTTTTTCCTTTATTCTTACCTCAAATATTTATTCTAAGCAATTTATATCACTCATATCAGTAGTTAAAAGATCTTGAAATGTATGTATCCTCAATAGAGTTTTATTTGCTGGTTATTTATGTAAAATTTTTATTCTGTTCTAATGTGTATAAGTACTAGAATAGAGAAGATTAGCCAAAATTAAGAAAGAAAGAAAAAATACTGTTATATGCTCACCTCACCCAAAGCATTCTAGATTCATGGTATAAGGGTTTTATTGATTTCTGTGGCTTTAGGTGGGACAAAAATAATTTGTGTTGATTGATGGCCGAGCAAATTTCCTTCTAATTCTATCTTGGATATTTTTAGTCTCCCTTCTGATGTCCTATGTAATATTTGCCAAATTATCCACACCTACCTTCTCCAAAACCCCTTCTCTTAGTGTGGTGTCTGAGATTAAACACTGAGGTAATGCTATCTCCTTGTGAATTCTGATATATGATATGAAGACATAGTTTACTTAACATTGTTCCTTACTAGGACAGTTAACAAGATTGAATACAAACTTTTGATTTCAATTTGATTGCTTTGTCTCTGTGACTTAGGGTAAGTCACTTATTCATCATTTTTTTCTGTTTTGCTTTCCTCATTTTTAACTGAAAGGAATAAATGCAAATCATCTTTAAAACCTTTTCAATTTATCCAGACTTCTCTAATTCTAGCATTCCTTTAAGATATGGACTACACTCTGGTGACCTTTTCTTCCATAAGGCCTCATTCAATCGTTATTGGTCGCCAGACCCCTATAGCTGGTCACCCTTATTCACAGAATGTTGCTTTTTTAACTCATGTACACAGACTCAGAAAGCAATTTCCTCTGATAGCATTACATACAGGATGCACACAGACAAACCAAATAACTTGGTAATTTAATTAAAATTTGAAATAAGTTGCCATGATAATATCGTCAAATATTTCCACATCTATAATTTTCCAAATCTATAACTTTCACCTGAACTAAACCAATATGAAGATCTGAAATATCCAAATACCAAGAATCAAAGATTTTAAATCACAAGTTTAAGGAAACATATATGCATATGTTTGCACATGTGTGATGTGTATGTATGTGTGCGCACATAATTATAGCTAGTTTCTAATTTTAAAAAAGCTTTGAGTAGTAAGTTTTATCTGTATATCAGAAATTGGTACTTATGCTATGTATTTACCTAAGAAGTAAGGGAATCAAACTAGCTAACTGCAAACTCGTCACTTAATAATGTTACTTAGCTAATTATCTAGACATGTCAGCTTCTGGCACTTTCACCCCTGCAAACCAGGTATCAGTAATAAACTATAGATTGCAAGACTTTTTTTTTTTTTTTTTTTTTTTTTGGGGTATGCGGGCCTCCCTCTGCTCTGGCCACTCCCGTTGCGGAGCACAGGCTCCGGACGCGCAGGCCCAGCGGCCACGGCCCACGGGCCCAGCCGCTCCGCGGCACGTGGGATCCTCCAGACCGGGGCGTGAACCCGGCTCCCCTGCATCGGCAGGCGGACGCGCAACCACTGCGCCACCAGGGAAGCCCTGCAAGACTTTTTGATAAAATTAAATCAGGTGTCTTGTATTTCAATCTTTAGATATTAAAACAGTGTACTCCACTGTTGATTAAAGATAAACATTTAAAATGACTGTGGGTGGCATAGAAAGGTTATGTCCATCTGCATAATATTTGTGGAACATCATAATGGAAAGACTTTCTGTAACTTATAATTCTAGCCAAGACATTTTACAATGTGTTGATTATATTATAGCCATTGTGGTAAAATATGGTCTTTTAAATGACTTATACGTTGTTTGTTTTATTAACTTTCTTTGATTTCAAAAAATGTCCAAGATGGAAGGAATCATTTATCTCTCCATCTTTAAATTATAATTCATACAAAAATTTTAGATTAAATATAGCTTAAACATTATTAAAATTAAGATGTCAATCCTTCCTTTTTACTTGTCCAAATTAATTTTTGTGACCTTTGCCACTGTATGGAGAAATACGTATATATGTATATGTGTGTGTGTGTATATATATATATATATATATATTCTCTGGCAGAGCTCAAAAGACCATCCTGACAAATGACCCCCTAATATTTCTTATTGAACTGGATGTTTTGTTTAAGAACATTAGTCATAACGTTTTTCTCTTGCAGTGTGCCATCTGGTGTTAGAGGAGGTGATCAAGAGGATGTGACCTCCGGCTGACTCTCCAGCTGGACCCAGACAATTGGAGGCTCCCTCCTCTGTCCTTGGAATGTACACTCTGTCTACTGTTCCCACAATGGGAGCCCCAAGGACACAGCCTTGGGGTAGTAAGGTGTTGTTGAGACCATCTGAACTGAATACTTGATTGAACCCGACTGAGGTCTCTCTATAAACATTTAAGACGCTGGCAGGCAAGTGCAGAGATCTACTCATCTGTGGCCTCTCAAGATAAGCCTAGTAAGTAAGTTCCCTTGCTTATTAAAACTGCCACGTGCCAATGTGTCGTGGTCTGCCTCTCTCTTCCGTCTCTCCTTGCCCTCTGTGTATGAGACCAATTTGTGGTTTACTTGAAGGCTATGTGGACCTTTTTAAAATCCCCATTCTTGCAAGAAGCAAAAAGAAAACATCATTACTGATGCTTCAAAAATTAATAATATATTTGGAAACAAACTGATATATGAGTTACTCTTCAAAATAATAAATGAACATTTGCTAATTTTATTTTATTTCTCGTGGACTTTATATTAGATCACATAATTTGGGATCCTGACGTTAGGAACATCATTAAGTCATTTATCTCACTCATACCTTTGGAGCCAAAAAATGTAAAATAAGTGTTTAATGTTTATATATTTCAAAGTTTTATTAGAATTCAAATACATTTAAGGGAAGAAAAGAAAAAGAGAGAGCTAATCACAACAGAAACAGCAAATTCAAAGCAACAAAATAAGGATGGAGTTATAGAGAATCAAAATGAAAGGAAATGTAATGGGGACGGAAGTGAATGAGTTACAGAAATTGACACAATAGATAAAAAATGTACTCGAATCATGATATTATAAATGTTGGCCCTTGGGACAAATTATGGTGTATTTTACATATTTGTAAAATTACTATCATTTATTGGTAGTTGTCTTGCTGCAAAATCAGGTTAAATTAAATCTAACATTGGGTTCCTTCTATAGTTCCAAGATTTCCTTGCAAGCTAGGGAAAACTGTAGATACCTAAGGTTAAAAATTATTAGTTAAATGGGCTTTCAATTTCAACTCGAAGATATAAAGAGTCTGCAAGTTGACCTTAGCAAATGTTGGACAAACTCAAAATCAATGATTTTTCTTGGATTCATCCAAGAATTGAGGTTGCCTGGCCAACTGCCATCCCAATATTTGGAGAGATGGAGCACACCCAGAGAGACAGAGCAATGAAGATCTGCTTACCTGAAGCCAGCACTCCTGTCTCTGATAATTGCCTGTGCTGAAGTTGGCTGATGTATCCAGCCCAGAATATTAAATGCTACCATACATCCATTGTCAAGTCCGAGCATTCATCAACTCATCCTGTCACAAAAGAAGCAGGAGAGACGAATATCAATACAACAACAGGTTATATTTCCTAAATAGTGTCCTGATCAGCAAATTGTTAGCAACGGTGAAGATGTTTATATCATAGGTTGATGCCCTGCAGCCTGAATTTATTTGTCTTTGGGTAGAAAAGGGGCGAAGGATATACACAAATATGGCTCTGACAGTCAGGAACTGGCCTGCTCTTTCCAGGAGCTAACCTGCCATTCACAGCTAGGTAATTATAGCTAGTCTTTGTGTTCTACTGCATATAAAAATTCTCAGAATACAAACAATAGATAAGACCACTCTTTGATCTTGATGAATTGAGACAAAAACAAGCCCGCTCCATAGTCAGGGAGTGAACTCATATAAAATAACTGAACTCATATAAAAATAAACCACAGTAATGACCCACATTCACCTATCCTGACTAACATAAATGGCCACTGCTTCTTCACCAATTAAAGGTCCATCTTTCCATAGTTCCCCGTACATTATTACCCACACTTCATTCCTATCATTTTCTAAATAAAACTTAAGATACCCAATCATAGAATTACCACCATTTCCAGACCACACCCATTCCAGAGCAAAGCACCACTTTCTCTAAACCTCCATTAAATCTAATAATATCTTTTATCAAGTAACCCTACAGTTCTCCACGGTGCTTGTTTCCTTGCATTGCTATGAGTCAACAGTCAACTTTTTAAAACTCTGTGTGTGTTCATGGTAATCTTTAGCTAAAGGGCACTGATACCTGGAATAAGAAAGATTTTACTCTGATACGAATAATCAGCTATTATTTCACTGAGAGGAAGTTATCTTCCAATTTGAATGTAATCGTAATTTCCACGTCAATTGTCTTCTCTCCTTAAAGTTGTCTTAAACCTTTTCTTTTCTTTAAAATGTTATGTCCCCCTGAAGTCCTTATGTGTGGTCAGGCCACGCATGCCCAGACTAAGAGAGCCCAGAGAGCCTGGCTGCCAGGCTGAGGTGGGAGTGGAGCACGTACATGCACAGTTCACTTGCAGGGCACCTGCCCTCAGGCGTCCAGGACCTTTAGGCCTTGGTCCACAGGAGCCACCAAGCCCATAAAGCTGTTTTCTGAGAACGTTGATTCACCACACTGCACCCCAGATGCAGAGCTTTGTAGGTCCTTTGAGTCAGATCCCTTATGGCCGTGTGCTGAGAAGATACACAGGGCGTCCTTGGGAGTCAGTTTTCCCAAGAGTGTCTAATCAGTGGCCTCCTCGGCATTGACCTGGTTGGCAGGGTTAAGGAGTTCCCTTGAGATCTGGGGGCAGGGGAACAAAATTCTGTCTGGCAGAGGGCTGGACCTTAACAGCACTGTGCCCTTCCCCTAGAAATCCCATCTCTGGCCCAGTATATCCCTACAGGGCCAGACCCTATAGAGCCTGGAGGCTAGGTCATGCCTCTATACATTTTTAAATGGGTTTTCATTTCCTCTCTCCATTTTTATCATTATCTTCCTTGTTTTAATCTCTTTATTCTTACCCTTATACTCTGAGCAACCTTTCAAAATTTGCCTCTCTTTGTTCTTTGGTTTTTCTTCAAATAACAAATATACATGGAGTATCTCTAATATTAATTTTGGTTAAGCTTTATAAATTTAGATACATTTCAGTGCTTCCTTATCACCCTCTGCTCCATTTAATTTGTTTGTTTTGTCCTTGTATCTCTTTCTGCTGCTCCCTAATTTCCCCCCCCTTTTTCTACAACCTGTAATTGTTAATTTCTGTCCGTGATTTACGTTTATTTTATTCTTTTGAGAATCTCAACCATTGCCTTTTTTGTTTTGTTTTGTTTCTTACAGAAAGTCAGTTTAAAAATATTTGTTTGTCCTTGTTATTCTTCAGAGGGGAATCTCTACTTCCACTGGTTCACTAGTCCTTTTCAATTGTTATTTCATACGTTATTTTTCTTTAGTAATATTTGCCCTGATACGAATATGTCAACAAGGTGATAGGAATAGAGTAGGATAATCAAATAGTTAGCTCAGAAATCCCATTAGGGGATTGTAGATAGACAGGGAAATTTAGGGGGCTTTGTGAGACCACAGTAAATTAATGATCACTCAAGAAAGCAGGTTTGCTTGACCATAAAACCAAGCAGGCTTGCTTAGCAACAAAACCATGCAACAGAAGCATGAGACATGCCTCAAAACAATAAAACAATGTGGTGGTATGAGACCCACGTCCTGCCCAGTGAACTCAGTAAGTTAATGACCCCTAGGACATGCTCTCTGCACAAATAAAAAACAATAATTTATGGAAAGGTGACATTTCAAAGTGAAAGACCCTCATTGTACTGAGACCTGAAATAATTTTTCCATAGTGCTGTGACAGTCCTGGCTTGACCATGGGGATAAGAAAACTCCCTTGCCCAACCTGGAGGAGAAGCTGATGATGGAAGGGTGATGTCTACTCAAGAATGAGGAAGAAGGTAGTCTTTTTCCGCTCCCCACTTTTCTTTTGGTTATAAAAATGTATTCCATTAAGTACCTGGAGCAGCACAATGCTTGCCTGCCCACCTGGAAACCTCACAGGTGTCCTATTCTAATAAATCACTTCTTATCTATCACTTTGCCTCTTGCTGAATTCTTTCTGCACTGAGACATAAAGGACCAGAGCTCCTTGGAGCCCCCTGAAATGCCACCTAGCAGTTTCAAAGTTATGAAGGGTTTTTTCTGGGTGTGTTCATTGACCAGCATATGCTAGTTGAATTTTCTTTTCATGGTTGTAGTGTAGGTTCTAGTATAATTAGGGAGGTATGGGGCATCTATCTGGTTTGGCTCCAGTCCTGCCTCAGCTCCCTGTTTCTGTGAAGATTCAGAATAGATAGATTATTTGAAATGCTCCATACTCTTGGCATGCATCCTATCAGAGATTTTTGTCACTATACTAATACTCTTCCTAATTGAACTCTATATGTTAGCATTGCACCTTCAAAAATGCATGCTTTGGACTTGAGGATATGGGGGGGGAGGGTAAGCTGTGATGAAGTGAGAGAGTGGCATGGACATATATACACCACCAAACGTAAAATAGATAGCTAGTGGGAAGCAGCCGCATGGCACAGGGAGATCAGCTCGGTGCTTTGTGACCACCTAGAGGGGTGGGATAGTGAGGGTGGGAGGGAGGGAGACGCAAGAGGGAAGAGATATGGGAACATATGTATATGTATAACTGATTCACTTTGTTGTAAAGCAGAAACTAACACACCATTGTAAAGCAATTATACTCCAATAAAGATGTTAAAAAAAAATGCATGCCCCATCACCATCTCTCCCCATTTCCTGCCTTAGTATGTTCTGGGCAGTTTTAACGTGTGTGTGTGTGTGTGTGTGTGTGTGTGTGTGTGTGTGTGCGCGCGCCTGTATACATGTGCCACTGGGAGAAGAATGGTAGGTTGTCTCTCAGTCAACTGGCTTAAAGCCCATTTGCCAAAATACAATTCACGGAAAGTCAATTCACTGAGTGGTATTATTCAGTAAATATCCAATTTGTTTAGCAACATGTTTGCTAAATAAACAAAGCTTTCTTCATATTATTTACCTGAAGGCTTATTGCAGTTCGTGGGAAAAAAATGTGTTTATTTTCAAAGTATATATGTATCTACATGTTTTTTCTGGCTATATATTTGATGCTTCAATTTTGCCAAAACTGGATAAATTTAGAGCACTTGTATGTTTTTAAAAGTCATTATAGATGAACATTTCAAAGTCATAGTAAAAAAAGTTGAGTAGAAGGGTAGTTATTTTAGATGGAAGTATGAATAGGTATTACAGCACACTGTGGAGATAAATGTGGTGTGTGGCTTCATAGCGGGTGAATGTTGTCTTTTTCTGTGTGTCCAAGCACTCCCTCTCCCTTAATGTCCATTAAATTTTCCCTGTAGTAAAGAACACCACTTGATGGGTTTGTTTTTGCTTATTGTCCATCTTGTCTACACTGAAATATAAACTCCCTAAAACAGGGGCTTTGTTTTGTTCCCTGCTGAATTTCTAGTGCCTAGAAATAGTGTATGCTCAACAATAAAACTAATAACTGTGGTAGATAGTAGTAATTCCAGTACTTTTCAGAATTCCAGAATTCCAGTAATTCCAGTACTTTTCCCTCAGCACACCCTCTGTAGGAGAATTACACTTCCTTACTTCTTGGTACTAGGTTTAGTTACATGATTTGCTTTGGCCAAAAGAATGTGAATAGATGGTTGGCTGGCCCATTCTAAAAGAGGTTTTAACTAATTCATAGGCCAATGAACAAGAAATAAATACTTGTTGCTGTAAGTCAATGAGTTTTGGGGTAGTTTATTACATGGCGGTAGCACAACAAAGGCTGAAAAATACCATAATTCATACATATGTTTCCTATAAGACACATACTATCCATAGTACATTACATATTTAACATATATATGTATATATACATATATGCACACATTTTCAACCTAATAGTAAGGTAGATACTATTATAAGCTAAGTTTTACAAATGAAAAATCTGAGGTGCAGAGTTTAAGTATCATACTCAAGTTCATATAAACTACCAATTGCAGAGTTAAGATATGAATTAAGCCTTTTGGCTCCAGAATTAGGGTTGTCAGATTTAGCAAGTAAGAATTACAGGATGCTGGCTAATTTGAATTTCATATAAATGATGAATAACTTATTTTTTTAGTATAACTTTGTTCCAAATACTGTAAAAGTGCCTTGTATTTTATCTTTAATCTTATCCAGAGTCCTTTCTCTTAACCACAGTGTGGTATTGTTCTTTTATAAATATTTATACAGTCTGTGTTAGTCCATCCATGCTGCTGTAACAGAATATCACAAACTGAATAGCTTATAAACAACAGAAATGCATTTTCTACTGTTCTGTAGGTTGGGAAGTCTAAGATCAAGGTGTTGGTGGAGTCAGTGTTTGATGAGGTCCCATTTCCTGGTTCATAAACAGTCATCTCATTGTGTTCTCACTTAGTGGAAGGGGAAAGGGAGCTCTGTGCAGCCTCTTTTATAAGGACACTTAGCTCATTCAGGAGGGCTCCACTCACATGAACTAATGACCTCCTGAAGGCCCCACCTCCAAATATCCTCACACTGGGAATTAAGTTTCAACATATGAATTTTGTGGGGGGAGACATAAACATTCAGTCTATAGCATATTTCAAAGAAAAAAATTAGCAAAGTCTTATAATGGATGTTCAAGTAATGCTTTCTAATATAAAAAGGGGTAATATTAATTATTCAAGTGTTTTTTATTGCATTTACAAATTCAAGTCATTTAGCAATTCAAAAGCAGCTGTAAAAGAAAAAAAAATAGCATATCTGCTTATTTTATAGCCAAAAAATGCTCAAGAAAAAAAATGGGATTGTGATAAATTGATATTGTTCTTGACTTTTTTTCTGATGTTGGATAACTCTGTGTAACTACATTAGGTCTAAGTACAACTTTATGTACTACATTTACAGAAATAAATCTCATTAAGTAATTCATAACTATGTATAATCACCTACTATCAACCAAATAATGAACAGATGTAGTTCACTTATTGATCTTTTCATCCAAAAAATACTTTCTAAATACTGTTTCCTGTGGGCAAAACTCTACTTTATAGGCTGAAAATATATCTTTCTGTTCTCAGAGAGTTCTAAAATAATAGTCATATTACCTACCCTCAAATATTTGACTTGAAGAAATATATGTATGCACATGTAATTATATTAAAATGTATCAGATGGTAAAAGAGGTATTTCCAGAGAAATTTGGAAAGTGGGGCAGAACTAATTGCCTTGGTGAATTAGAAAAGAGTTTACTGATAAGCTGATACATGAATTTTATCTTTAAGGAATAGCTCATGTTGAGAAGTTAAACAGCATGAAACTTATGGAACACAAGTTCATGTACCTTACTCACAGTGAGGCCAAACAAACTGAAACATTGGAGTCTGGAGCAGAGAAAGTTTTCTTGCAGGGCTAAGCAAGGAGAATGGGTGACTGATGCTCAAAAAAACGGAACTCCCCAATGGTTTTCAGGGAGTTTTTATACAAAATTTGGGGTGAAGGTTGCAGGGCATGTGACTTTCCTCCAACTGGTTGGTGGTGAGGTAGCAGGGAGGTGTTCCAGGAATCTTGGGCTCAGCCTGAAGTTACCATCCTCCACCTGGGTGGGTGGGGCCTTAGTTCCTGAAAAAGAACTCAGAGATACTGTTCTGTATATCCCTTGAACAGGAACCAGAATCCTGCTTTAATTGCTGCACTATCGTTTCTTGGTTACTCCTCCTTTTTTTCTGCATCCCCTTACTTCCCTGATTAGTAACTGTTTGAATCTGTCCTTTGGTACTCAGGGAAGGTCTGGGAGGCTGAAGCCGTTATCCTGCACATAAGAAATGGGGGACCTGGAAAGGCTTTTATGCCCAGGAGGGCCCCCTAGAATCCTGCTTGGTTTCATCATGTCTGAGAGATGTTAAGAAGCTGGACGGGCTGCAGTAAAGGCAGTTTCATTTGAATTGGGTCTTGAGAAATTATGGAAAATAAGAAAAAGAAGCAGCTCAAGTGTGGGAAAGGAAGTTGGCCCCAGGCGGCTGGCAGGTGCTCTGCGTTTCCACAGGCCGTGCCAGCAGGCGGCATCAGCTGAGAGGCGGGAAAGTGAGGGCAGGCCTGGGAGGCCCGGGGGGGTGGGGCATGGCCCATCGGGCTTCATCTGCGGCTGCGCCTACGCCCTCCCCTCCCCCTCAGCCCTGGGGCTTCTGAAGCGCCCGCCAGTGGCTGCAGCAGATCTGGGCCGCCGATGGGGCTTCGTGATCCACTTCCTGGGGGCCAAGGGGCTGCTGGACTGGGGCCAAGGCGGGCAGCAGCCCTCGGAGACCGTGGCACAGAGGTGTTTCTGCCAGGTAAGTGGTTACTTGGATGATTATACCCGTGATGTTGAAACCGTTGATAGATTTAAGAGCTACAGGCTTTTCCTAAGACTTTCGAAACTTCTGGAAAGTCACTACTTTAGCTATTACAAGGTAAACCTGAAAAAGCCATGTCCATTCTGGAATGATAAGGGACTGTGCTGTCAAGGCTTTGTCAATTGGATGAAGTTCCTGCTGGTGTTAAATCTGCGAGCTACAGGTATTCTGAGGCAGCCAGTAACGTCACTGCATAATGTGAGCAGGCCTAGCGCCTTGCAGCTGAGGATGAATCTCGGCGTGAGGAAATGCAGAAAGCTGCTCTTCAGTGCATCGAGCATGATGACTCCTCAGACAGCTTCTGTGAAACTGATGGTATAACATTTTTTATGCTGTGCATATGGTTTAAAAGCGTGCCTCAGGTACAAAAATTCTTTTAAAATAATTTTTTAAAAGCCCCTCAGTTTCTAACAGTTTGGCAGTTCCTCAAAAAGCTAAACACAGAAATACCATATGACTTAACAGGTCAACTCCTAAGCATATACCCAAAAAGACCGAAGACAGGGAAATGGATACTTGTACACCCATGTTCACGGCAATAGCCAAAAGGTGGAAACAACCCAAGTATCCATCAACAGATGAGTGTAAAAACAAAGTGTGGTATATACATACAATGAATGGAATACTAGTCGGCCATAAAAGGTGAAGTTCTGATACATGCTGCAACATGGATAAACCTTGAAAACATATCATAATGGTTTTGTGTCTGTTCAAGCCAGACACAAAAGGACAAATATTGCATGATTCCACTTACGTGAAATATCTTGAATAGGCAAATTGATAGAGACAGGAAGTAGATTTGACATTATGGGAGTTACGGGGAGGGGAGAATGGGGAGTTATTGCTTAATGGTTAGAGAGTTTCTGTTTGATGAGATGATGGTTGCACAACATTGTGAATGTAATTAATGCCACTGAATTGTGCTCTTAAACATGGTTAAAATGGCAAATTTCATGTTATATATATTTTACCACAATAAAACAATTTTTAAAACCCTTCAGTTTCTGGAAAAAATTTACCTCCTGACTTTTGCAGTTCTGTGTATCTAGTTTTATATATATATAAGTTTTGTACTATATAGAGGTATTTTGCATAAAGAGCTAAAAGGTAGAGATTGCAAAAACCTGCTTTTGTTATGTTGGCCTTGGACTATTAAATATTTTCCTAATGATGCTCTGTGTTATTTTTGAAAAAGAAAACGAATATCTAAAATTAAGCCAGAGCACTGGTACTATTAAAATCTGGGAGCCCTAGAACCCATTAGAACCATTTGATTTATGGATTTATTAATTTACATTTATGGATTCTCCTATTCTTCCTTTTTTTAGTATCTCCTTTTTTGTAAGTTTAATTGTTAGCCTTTTAATTGGCTAAACAAAATCAAACCAAATTGAGTTTTTGTATCCTTTGATTCTTTTGGAACAGATTAATGATCTTTTAAAATATCAGTGGAGGGGGGCTTCCCTGGTGGTGCAGTGGTTGCGCGTCCGCCTGCCGATGCAGGGGAACCGAGTTCGCGCCCCGGTCTGGGAGGACCCCACATTCCGCGGAGCGGCTGGGCCCGTGAGCCATGGCCGCCGCGCCTGCGCGTCCGGAGCCTGTGCTCCGCAGCGGGAGAGGCCACGACAGAGGGAGGCCCGCACACCACAAAAAAAAAAAAAAAAAAAAAAAAAAATCGGTGGAAAGAACGATACAGATCATTTTAATTACAAGCAAAATATGAATTCTGCAAACCTACCACCCCCATCGAAAAAAGAGGAAGAAAAAGGGAAAGTACTTATTGTTAACTTGTGGCTTTATTTTGGAAAAAAAAAGAAAAAAGATACATATGCTTGCCTTAGTAAAAGCCATGACCATATTTTGGCAGATACATATCTATAATCCTTTATTCTTAATTCCCAAATTTGAAAATGAACATTTTTCTCTTTAAGTTTAGTACAGATTCATTCAGTGTGAATATTTATGTGTTTTGCTGAAGAAATACTTATGTGTTTGATTAAAGGTTGCTACCCCAGTCCCTGATGGGATAATAGTCAACATATGTTAAGTGTACTGTTATTACCTTTCTAAAGTCTGAAAAGTTCTGGATTCCAAAACACATTTGGCCCTTGGGGTGTTGATTAAGGCGCTGTGGACTTACATCTAGCTTTAGGCCAGTAAAGAAAGGGGGATAAAATGCTCTCCCAACCATGCTAACTTTGCCGTCTTTTCTGCAAGGATTCTTTGGCCTAAACATTGCTGTGTGAGATAGAATTAAGAAAAAAAAATGAGAAGTAACACCTTGTTTGTAAAGGGATAGATAGATAGATAGATAGATAGATAGATAAATAGATACATTTAAATAATTTTTTCTAGAGTTGATGGGAGGCACCACAGTTCCATAAGCAAGTATGTGTCATTCTTATATTTGTGTTTTGGAGGGAAAATGTCAAATATATCATGGTACCTCATGCTTCCCTCTGGAAAGATGTGAATCCCAGAATTAAGGCATACAAAAGTCTCCCTAATTATATCAGTTTAGTAGCTCTGAATAGAGTTTAATGATGAGAAAGATATTTCTCCAACTGATAAAAAGACTTATATGCTGCGAAGACTGGAATATTCTGTGTCTATATCACTAAGAGGAATAAAGGCTTTCCATGTAGAGATAAAGCATAACCACTGCTGTGGCTGGAGCTGAATGAATTCCTGGGGTGACATCTGGTCTGGAGTGTGTAGCTTAGAGGACCTCTGCTGTCGGGATTTCTTGGGCACTCTTTATTTTTTTAAGAATTTTTTTTTTTTTATGTGGACCATTTTTAAAGTCTTTATTGAATTTGTTACGATATTGTTTCTGTTTTCGGTTTTGTTTTTTTGTCTGCGAGGCATGTGGGATCTTAGCTCCCTGACCAGGGATCAAACCCACATCCTTGCATTGGAAGACAAAGTCTTAACCACTGGACTGCCAGGGAAATCCCTCTTGCGCACTGTTTTTTTTTTTCTGGCTGCGTTGGGTCTTCGTTGCTGCGTGCGGGTTTTTCTCTAGTTGTGGTGAGCGGGGGTTTCTCTTCAGTGCATTGAGCGGGCTTCTCATTGCGGTGGCTTCTCTTGTTGCGGAACACGGGCTCTAGGCACGCGGGCTTCAGTAGTTGTGGCACGCCGACTCTAGAGCGCAGGCTCAGTAGTTGTGGTGCACGGGCTTAGTTGCTCTGCGGCATGTGGGATCTTCCCCTGACCAGGGCTCGAACCCATGTCCCCTGCATTGGCAGGTGGATTCTTAACCACTGCGCCACTAGGGAAGACCCCCTCCCCCACCCCAGCCTTGGGCACTCTTAAACCTGGACATTGATTTGTTGGTGGGGGTTATAAGGTAGGGATGAAAAATCATCACCTTAAGTAAATGTGAAAAATTCTGTTGTTTTGAATAGTTGCTTGGATTCAGTCAAAAAAGTGGAATAAATAAGATTCTTACCTCCTACACACATTTTATGCAAACTATACACATTTTATGCAAACTTTAAAGGACCAATGAAAAAAATACGTGTTCATTTAGCGAGTACTGTTACGTAGAGTAAGTAAGAATTAATAAGGAGATTAGATAAATCTTCCTTAAATATATTTTAATAAAAATTTATTAGTTTTAAAATACAATAACAGTCTTTCGGTTGAGAATGTAGTATTAAAGACATTTCTTAGGCACTCCATTCTCTGACACCAACTGAAGACAAGAATATCATGGAAAAGTAAAGGATAAAGTTAGTGTCAGTGAAACTAGAAAGCATCTCAGATTCCAAATTTCAAACTAAGAAGAATACTTTCAATACAATACTTTGTATCTATAATGTATCAATTCTTTGATTCAGGTAGTATTTTTCTAGCATTTGGGATAGATTAGTGGGGAAAAGAGAAAAGCAGGTAAAAATTCCTATACTTGCAAAACTTGCATTTTAGTAGAAGCTAGACAAACAATGAACAATAAACATTATAAATAAGTAAATTATATAAAATATAAAAAGATGATTAATGATGTGAAACAGAGAGAAAATATAGCAGGGTAAAATTGGACGGGGAGTTTCTAATGGTGTCAAAGAGAAATTGCACCTGACAGAGTTAAATGGTCAAGGAAGACTTTATTCAAAACTATTGCTGTGCATTTCATTCCCAGTAGTGAAGGGAGATTGAACTGAACTGTGCTGAAACAAAAAGTGGGAGAGGTTTTTTTTTTGTTTAATTGAAACATATGCGATTTACAATGTTGTGTTAATTTCTGCTGTACAGCAAAGTGATTCAGTTGTATTGTACATATATATAATCCTTTTTCATATTCTTTTCCATTATGGTTTATAACAGGATATTAAATATAGTTCCCTGTGCTACACAGTAGGACCTTATTGTTTATCCATTCTGCATATAAGAGATTGCATCAAAAAGTGGGAGGATTTTTTTTTTTTTTTTTTTGTGGTACGCGGGCCATTCACTGTTGTGGCCTCTCCCGTTGCGGAGCACAGGCTCCGGACGCACAGGCTCAGTGGCCATGGCTCATGGGCCCGGCCGCTCCGCGGCATGTGGGATCTTCCCGGACCGGGGCTCGAACCCGCGTCCCCTGCATCGACAGGCGGACTCTCAACCACTGCGCCACCAGGGAAGCCCAAAAAATGGGAGGATTTTTAAGAGCTGGGCTGAGATAGTGGAAAATTGCTGGAGGATATTAGGGGGGATGTAGGTCAAAGTGATTAAGCCATCTGTGTTGGCTAATTGGCACTGATTGAAGTTAGACTTCTACTCTCCCTCAGAGACTGGAAGATAGAGGCACTATTTTCTTGATCATCACATTTCAAAGAGATGGCTCCCAGGTCCTTGAGAAAGATATTCCTGGGTTATAAAACGAGCAAGAGGCTGGGTGAAAATTTACATCTCAAAGGAGCAGAGAAACAATATACAAATGCAAGTTATCTAAAGTAAATGCTCAAAGAAAAGGGAGGGCAGGGCCTCTGGTCAGGAAGAAACTTGTCTAGAGTTTAGTCAAGCTGAGGAGAACTTTAAGGCCCTCTTGGTCCATGGTGGGGAGATGGGATGCAGGTTGTAATCAATATTAACAGGAAAAACACTGAGAAGAGCACAGATACATGCCCGTGGAAGAGAGGTCTCAGCAGCTGTGGCAGGGAAATTTAAAAGTTATCTGTATTAAAGATGCCTGTGGAGCCTGCTATTCTCCCTGGCCTGCCCTTACACTTTATAATGAGCAAACCAGAGGCCCAGGGAGACTTGGCCTCAGACAACGTGAAGGATAGAGAAGAAACAGCAAGAGCCACATGCATGGAGACAGACAAAGAAAATTAAAGTTATAAAAGGATATAGCAAACAATGTTGATCAAAGCATACACGGACAAAAGGAGGTCTTAAAAATGCAGAAAATTTTTCTGACAAAAATTCTTGGTATTCTCAAAGAAATATTGTGGTTTGTTAGCTCCTAGACAAGGTGCATCAGAAAAGAAATGAAAGGAAAACCAATTGTTAATCTCATTCCGTAAGTAAGGAAACTGAGAGTTTAGGTTAGGTAACCAATATCACACAAAAAGTATGGATTTTTATCTTATAAACTTGAAACTCCAGGGCCAGTGCTCTAAAGCACTGTTCTGTATAGGCTCATCTATTCTTTCCGATGAAATATCTTGATAAAATTCATCCAATAAAAAATGGAATTAAAACAGAGAGCTCAAGATTGGAGAAACTGTGGTATTTGAAATGACCAATAGTATTAAATTTGTTTACATCTAGAGAACTAAGATTAATAACTGAGAACTATGTGTGTAGAAAAAAGTTACCATAGCAGGCTTAAGGCTACTAATTTTAGAAAAGCCTACTTGTCAGTTTGGCCCTTGGCTGGCATAGGGAAACTTGGATTTCAGGAGTATTCCAGCTATTCCCCAAACAGACAGGAATATACTTGAACTATGCCTAACCTGTTTGTAAGCAATATGGTTTTATAGTGAACACCTACTTTCCTTCTGGGAGTCTTGATTTTTGGTTCTTCCTAGGCAGAGAGTGCCTATGTGATCAGACCCCAAGAAAAACCCTGGACCTTTCACACATGTGCTGTGTTGTCACTACTTCTTGCTGGCAGAATTAAGCACTTCCTTTGTGACTCAACTGGGAGAAGCTGGCACTAATTTCCCCTGCACTTTGTCCCATCTGCCTTTGCTGATTTGGCTTTGTATCGTTTCACTGTAATGAATCTTAGTTGTGAGTGTGACTATATGCTGTGTCCTCTGAATCCTTCTAGTGAATCGTCAAACCTATGGCTGATTTTCAGGACCTCAGGCACACTATGGTTTACCTAGTAAATTACTAATGCTATAAATCTTGAAAATGTAAAAGTACAATATTAAAAATAGTGAACACATATAATATTTGTGAGACTACACCACATTCTTTTGGGGAATCAAGGTGACCCCCTCTCCCTGTCATATTGATACATACGAGTTTATCAGTCACAATATCGTCTAACATTATTCTTGCCAAATAAATGGGAAAGTAACCTAGGTCAGGCCAGTTATAAAACTGTATGAATGACTATAAAACTGTATGAATGAGAAGTATAAGAATTCAGCAATTTTCCAAAATTTCTTATTTTTAATCATTTGGAGGTATGAGACTGTCTTGCACGTATCACAATGAAAAACTGTCTAAAGAAGCAGACAAATAATCCACAGTTTTAAAAAAAAAAAAAGATAATTATCAGCCGATGTAGAAAGAGCAAGAGGAGTAAAGAGAAAGATTGAGTTTGAACTTTTAGTTAAAAGAATAAAATTGACAAAATGCAAGTTTAGGGAAAGAGAGGTGAAAGGAATGTAGACACGATGATTGCCTCATCTTTGTGTTTTACTATAGGGCATCAATAGATACTTTCTGAAACTTATAAATAAAACATGAGATTTAAGATATAAATTTAAAGGCAGAAAATTAAGCACTAGATTATTTGAAAACCAAACTTGTAGGTTTCCAAAGAGAAACACGCAGGCACACATAGTGCACAAATGTACAAATGCGTAAGGTAAAAGGAAAGATCAAATTGCAAAAAAGAATCCAAAGAAATATTTTAGAAAGTTGTGTGGTATGTGGAACACATTTGCTTATCTCTACTTCCTCTATACAATTCAGTGAAATATGAAAAAGACATTTAGCATGTAGACTAGAATTGGTTATCCCCGCTTGCCTGATTAATCAACTAATAATATGGCAAGAATAAAAATACATAAAACCCACAAGTATGAAGAAAATGGAAGAGAAAATGATAGGAGATGAGCAACATCAGCAATCGCTGGAAATGGAAGAACAAATGGTAATTTTGCAGAATGAAGAAAGTGACTTCATCTACTACAGAAAGACAAGCCAACAAGGCTTAAATTGGACTCAAAAAATGCCAAGAAGCCTCAGAAATTGAAGGTACAAGGTAGCTTTAAAAGTGAAAGATTTACGGATTTAAAAGCAGAGTTGAACTATTATACAAGGAACACTTATACCCTTAGATGCTCTCCTTTATTGTTTTGTGTCAAGACTAAAACCCCTTTGCAACTGTGGTTTAAGGTAAGGGATTTCTTTTCCGGAGATACTAATCCATAAAAAGTAAAACAAAACAATATTTTAGATGTAAGAATACCAAGAAAATGGGGAAACTAGATCCAAGTAACATTTTAATCACCTGTAGGATGTATTCCTATATTCTTTAGTAAGTGAAAATCTACATACTCTTTATTCCCTTTCTTTCCACTGGGGCCCCAGAAATGAGCAGCCAGTTCAAACTGGCCAATTAGGAGGACACACTGCCATAGTGAGCTCCAGGGAAACAGTCACTACTTTATTTGAAAAACTAGATTGCAACCCTCCAGCCATTTCATCTTTCTCATGCTTCAAAACAGTTTTTAAGGCCCTCAACTGAAAATATAAAAAAGAAAAGAATGAAAAATAAGAGGAGTTTACCATGAATTTATAGAGATCAAAACATAAACAAAAGCTCCTAAAGCAGAGTTAACCTTCAAAAAAACACTATAATTCATATCACAATTATGGGAAGATATTGTAACCATGAATAAAAACAGTGCTATATAAAAAAGGAAAGGGAAGTGTTTCATGAAATAAATACGTCTTGAAAACTAATTGTGGTGTTAATACTTTGGAAAACATCACAATAATAATTGAAAACTACTTGCAAATAGGAGGGTAAAATGAAGATATTTTCAGCCTTAGAAAATGCTTCATACTTCTGCTCATTGAAAACTGCTGAAGGATGTGTTTTATTGAAAGAAATAAGAAAAAAGAACTTACATGATTCAGAGAAAAAAGAATTTAGAGTAGAATAGGGTCAAGAGTATTTCTTAGGGGAAAACGTGTGTGTGTGTGTCTGTGTGTGTGTCTGTGTGTGTGTGTGTACAAATCCGAACATCTGCAGAATTGTGGCTACATAAACACGAAAGAATAATTTAACCAAACATTATGAGTAAAGTCTTTTGAGAGGTTTAGAGGAGTACAAGTGTTTTCTTAAAGTGAGGATGAGAGTTTAAAAAACTAACATCCTCATTTAACATACTAGAAAAATTTGTATCTAAAACAGAAAAAAATAATGTGTATTACTCTACAAATGTATTTTTAAAAACACATTTAAAAGGTAAAAGAAAAGATACATTGTTCAAAATAAATTTTTATTCTTCTAATTTTTAAGTACATTGCAACAAATGCTGTCTAAAATTCCTGAATAGTCAATCCAAAGCTCTAATTTTATTTAATGACCCCCCCTTATTCCCAAACACTTCCTATACTTTTAACATCTCTTCAAAATTAAAAAATATTATATGGGATAATCATCCCTAACATTTTGATCAGCTACATTAAACTATAATAAAATAAGTTTCCAAAGACAACCCTCGATTTACCTAGACCAAAAAAAAAAAAAAAAAAAGAAAGTGGGGGGTATATTCTTATTTTCAAAATAAACATCACTGCTGTCGTTTTATTCAGAACTATTTACGTTGTTAAAAATCATTGGTTCCAGTACCATGCCATACAAGCTTATAAATTTATAAACAGTTTACACTCATACATAGAGTTTCACTGTCGGTATTTGTAAACTGTAAGACAGAATAAGTAAGTCACAGAACATGTTCATTCACTGAAGATGGCTTGCGAAGTACTAAATGCATAAAGTGTTTACAAATAACTTTTAACTGTAATGAAGCCAGCCGACTGACATTTCACAATGCAAAATCTATGCAGAAATTATGTGCCCTCGGTGACTTCATATGTGCTCCCTGAAGAGAGTGCATGCAATGAACCAACAGATATATGTCCACATTTACTTAGATTAGCATAAATTTTAATTCCCTCCTAAACTATACTACTGCTATTTTACGTAGCTAAAGGGCTCATTGAGCAGAACAGTTGAATCTGAGGAAGAAGATATGCTCTCCGGAATGGCAGGATTTTACTATTTTATATTCAACAAAATCTTGAGCATTCTTGAAAAAGGAGGATATAATATCATTTAAGGTAAAGTTTGATTTTTCAAAATGAATTTACCCATGAAGAAATATGTATTCATTAGTCAATCGTATGGCTCTAATCTCTTACTGCACTCTATTTACAACTCACCTTACATTATTTTCATTATGTTTTCGTTTTCGAAGGATATTTAAAAGTTTAGCCTGCTGTGTCCCACTTTAATATAATTCAGGGAAGTATCAAACAGGTAGCTGAGTTAACCTTTTAGGGAATGGTCTTCCTAGAACTCATAAAAATACATCACATAGGCTGGCTACACCTATTTACTAAGCCAGTTCCTTATGAAGCTTTAGGGAAATCATCACTGGACAATAAAAAGTAGCATTTTTGACTGACGCATAGAGAAATACCATAAATCTTATACAGATTTCCCCTGTTTTCAGGATGCAGAGCTTTCCTATGAAACCTTTTGTAAACTGAAATGGCATAAAGCAAAGAAGCAACTACCTTAGGCCACATGTTCGTAATAGATTCACAAAATAAACTGACATAAAGCACAGATGCCCACAGATACACATCTAGGCTATGGTGGCTTGATGCTGAGGTGCTGAGTGTAGTTCCCGGGGAAGAAGCTTGGTGGCGCCACTCTCACTGCTCAGGGTGCACGTTGCCTCTATGATGGCTCCTGCAAAACAAATGCTGAATGCTATTTTCCCTTTTCACCAAAGCAAAAATCCTCCTCAGATTTCTCTCAGTTAGCAAAATCAGGTACTAACGTAGGTCTTTCGTAAAAGTGTTGTAAAGCAAACTTTTGAAAAGGGAGGTATACCTGTATTAAAATTAACTTAGACTGTAAATGGTACTACAGTTATCTAAAAGTTGCCTAATTATGTGTTCTTTTAATATTTGGCTTAATACTTAGTATACAGTAGGCATTCCATAATTTCTTGCTTAATAAAATAAAATTAAGTTACTAGCAGGAAATTAAGTTGCTGGGGAAGTTTTTAAAAAATTATTAAGTGTCCTTCGACCATTCCCAAGTTAATTATTAGTACAAAAGTGTGTTCAGTATCAAGGCGGGGCTCAACTACACTCAAACTCTTATTAATCCTCCATGGCTTGTATAAACTTTAAAATGGAAAAAGGTAGAAAGATATTACTTTAACGTATGATTGAATAGTGGAAACCCAAAATTACAACATGGCTCTTTAAGATTTAGACAAAGCAATTTCTTGTACAGTGACTGCAATATCTCCAACTTAAAAAAAAATCCTGCAAATTCCTAACAAAATGTTATTTTTATTTACCATTTACACTGAAGGATATAATCACAGGGAAGGATTAACTCACAACTGAGTCAGACATTTCTATTTAATACGTGTAAAAAAATAATTGTACTTCTCACTCTTGAAATTTTTTCCAAATAAATTCTACATTTTCAGTCTTACAAGTAGTTTGCTGCATTCTAATCTAATAAGGTTTTGCCTTCTACATTGCCACTTCATTTTTGATGGGCACTTAGGTTGCTTCCATATCCTGGCTATTGTAAATAATGCTGTAATTAACATAGGGGTGCCTCTGTCTTTTCAAATTAGTGTTTCTGTTTTCTTCAGATAAATACCCAGGAGTAGAATTGTTGGATTGTATGGTAGTTCTATTTTTAATTTTTTGTGGAATCTCCATACTGCTTTCCATAGTGGCTGCAACAATTTACATTCCCACCAATAGTGCACAACGGGTCTCTTTTTTTCCACGTACTCATTAACGTATGATATTTCTTGTCTTTTTTGATAATAACCATTCTGACAGGTGTGAAGTGATATCTCATTGTGGTTTTGATTTGCATTTCCCTGAGGATTAGTGGTGTTGAGAATCTTTTCATGTGCCTGTTGGTCATCTGCATGTTTTCTTTCACAAGTGTCTACACAGGTTCCTCTGCACATGTTTTTAATCAGGTTCTTTGCTTTTTGACCTTGGGTTGTATGAGTTCTTCATATATATTGGATATTAACCCCTTATTGGATATATCATTTGCAATTATCTTCTCCCATTCAGTAGGCATATTTTGCTTTTGTTGATAGTTTCCTTCAATGTGCAAAAGCTTTTTAGTTTGATGTAATCCGTTTGATTTTGCTTTTGTTTCCCTTGCCTGAGAAGACATATCCAGAAAATAAAAAATATACTACTAAAACTGATGTCAAAGATCATACCGCCTATGTTTTCTTCTAGGATTTTTAGGGTTCCAGGTTTTACACTTAAGTCTTTATCCGTTGTGGGTTTGTTTTTGTATATGGTGTACGAAAGTAGTCCACTTTAATTCTTGAGCATGCAGATGCCCAGTTTTCCCAGCACCATTTATTGAAAAATGGTGCTGTATATTGTATACAATTGTATATTCTTGCATCTGTTTTCTTAGAGGAATTGCCCATATAAATGTGCATTCCTTTCTGGGCTCTCTATTTCGATTTATCTGTGTCTATTTTCATGCCGGTACCATACTGTTTTGATTATTGTAGCTTTGTAGTATACTTTGAAATCAAGGAGCTTAGTATCTTCTGTTTTGTTCTTTTTTCTTAAAATTGTTTTGAAAATTTGGGGTCTTTTGTGTTCCCCTACAAATTTTAGAATTATTTGTTCTAGTTATGTAAAAAATGCCATTGGTATTTTGATAGGGATTGCATTAAATCTCTAGATGGCCCTGGGTAGTATGGTCTTTAACAACGTTAATTCTTCCAATCCATGAACACAGTGTATCTTTCCATCTTCAGCTTGTGTCATCGTCAATTACTTTCATCAGTGTCTTATAGTTTTCCAAATACAGGAATTTTACTTCCTCAGTTAGATTTATTCCTAGGTAGTTTGCTCTTTTTGATGTGATGGTAAATGAATTTGTTTTCTTAATTTCTCTTTCTGATAGTTAATTGTTAGTGTATAGAAACACAGCAGATTACTGTATACTAATTCTGTATCCTGCAACTTTACCAAATTCATTGGTGAGTTCTAGTAGTTTTTTGGTGGTATCGTTAGGATTTTCTATGTATAGTGCCATGTTATCTGCAAACAATGACAGTTTTCCTTCTTCCTTTCTAATTTAGATTCCCGTTACTTCTTTTTCTTGTATGATTGCAGTGGCTAAGACTTTCAATACTGTGTTGAATAAAAGTGGCATGAGTGGGCATTCTTGTCTTGTTCCTAATTTTAGAGAAAAATGCTTTCAGCTTTTCACCTTTGAGTATGATGTTAGCTGTGGACTTGTCGTATATGACCTTTATTATGATGAGCTATGTTCCTTCTATATCCGCTTTATTGAGAATTTTTATCGTAAATGAATGTTGAATTTTGTCAAAAAGCTGTAGAATTACTTTGATAAAGGGTTTGAAATGTGTGAAATCTTTAATTCCTATTGATTTCCCATCAGGAAATATAAATTCAAGTCCCACCAAAAGTTTATAAAATGTATATTTCCTTGAATCTTTGCCAAAATAGCTATTATATATAAAGTCTCAATTTGTTGGAAAAATATCAATTTCAGTTAATGTTTACTACATTTTAAAATTTCTTTTGTATTTTATCAGATGAGTTTATTTTGATTTTGTTTCTTTTTCTCCCTGTGCTGTTTCATATTTAAAGACTTTTAAAAGTTGAAGGCCTAGAAAATGCTTTAGCTCAACAAGATAATATTTATTAAGTGCAAAAGCAACACACTAATAACAAATATCTTTTGAAGCCCCTAGGAATACCTATATATACCCAAATCCAAAATCAAGGGACTCATCCTAGACTTTGTGAATCAAACATCTACAAGTACAGCACACATACATTTTCATTTTATAAAATCTCTCAGAGAATCGGATGCATGCTTTCAAAAACCATTTTAATTTTGGATACATTTATGGGCTGTCTGACATGCGTCGGTAAGTAAATAACTAATGGTAATAGATAAGTAGGACTCTTGTAGTAATTTAAATAGATTCAATATATTAAACCACGAACAAATATATGATATGGTTTCCATTTGAATGCATTTGTTAAAAGAGGCTTTTGACGGAAATGGAACTCAGAAAATTACACAATGGGAAATTAAGTGATTAAAGGAATATTAATTGTGCAATGAAATAAGCACACATAAGATGTATCCATATTAAAATGCATAAGGAGATTATTTAGAATGATCTTGGTACAATTATACTATTTTTCTAGGCAAAATTATGTGCTACGGTTGAGAGTCACAGATTTCTTTTGATATCAAAGAGAAAATATTAGAAAATTAAAAGCAGAGGCATTTAGGAGAAGACATAGAAAAGTACAAAAAGACATACTAAGAATTTTTTTAAACATGAGCGATATCAACATTTCCCTCTATATTTTTAGAGCCCCTTAGAGAATTACTATGGACAGCTTGCAGTAACCATGGTTATGTGCCCTAGCTAATTCCCATAATAACCAGTAAAATCAAGCAAAGTGTTTATGATCAGGTTAGCTTTTTATTATAGAGCCAGTTACTACACAAAACTATTAGAAAATCTTGCTGATCATTTTGTGTAAACAGAGGTTTTCATAAGACTGTATTTTGACCCTTTGTTTTATGAAAGCAGTTTATTGGTTTTGCTATACTTATACTATAATAATAGTTCAAATGGAATATTGAAATCATTTAAGACCATGTTTTTGATAACAGAGAGTGCATAAAAGAGATCAAGAATTAGTTAAAATGCTTAAATGATCATTTTAAATCTAATAAACATTTTTACTGAAGTATTAGATTATATTTTGAGTCTATTTTATCTTCATTGCTTTAAAAGATAATCTGCTACTTTAAGAAGGTTCTGATGCCTTTTAGTCTTATTCAGCATTTTGGCATCATATTCAAGATCAAAATTTTTTTAATTATTATTGGTTTACCCTACTATCCCCAAGTTACAAAGTCTCCAATGATTACCTCAAATGAATGATTTTTATTTGAAGTATAAAAATACAGTTGTTTTTGCAATTCTCATACTTGTCAGTCAATTACTTTGTGTAGAAAAAAGAAAAATAATGGCATACATATTATTTACTTTGTGCCCTGTGAGTAGAAATCAGGAAAATCAATAGAAAGTTGCATTATTATTTAAACATTAAAATATCCATGACCAACAATTTCATCTAAAATAATTTTTTATCAGTGAAATAAAAATTTTAATGATTTTTTAAACTTGTTCTTATCCAATAATCCATCATATACTGGCATGACTGCAGTATCCACTATGATAAACATACTTATGCTTGGATGGATTTTAAGCACATGCTTGAGTTGACCAAGGAAGGAACTTGCCCCTCTTGTCCAACTACAAACCTCTTCTTTTACCGTAATTTTAACAAAATCTTTTTGCAATGACTCTGTTAAGAAGGATGGGAATGTCCTAAATTATTATACTCATTTTTTTTTCTGCACCGTATCTCTATTTGTGACCTCTGAATTAGCCCATATATGGCTGTTATTTCGTTCTACGTCAATAGTAGTTTCTACACTTGTCCCATGTATCTCTTTCCACTGTTGTCTTTGTCCTCCTAATTTGACGGGTTTTCCTAAATCTGTTTTCCATCTGCACCATAAGATCTTTTAAGTTAAATTTCTCTTATTCTCTCAACTGTCTTGCTCTCTCTTTCTGTCCAACTTCTGTCTCTGTCTCTCTCCCTGCTCCCTCTTCCTCAAACAATCAGTACAAGATATGACACAGATTGTTTGCCCAAGAGATATTTATTGATTGCTTACCACTGTTCTAGATGCTAGAAATACATCTGTAGAAAAATAGACAATAACCCATATCTCCATGGAGTTTACATTCTAAAAGGGAAATAAGCAAAAGCATTAAGGAAACTATGGTGCATGGTCTACAGAGATAAATTCTAAGAAGGGAAGGGGGAGGCAATACTGGAGAGGGGAATTTTGGTTTAAACAGTGCTTAGGGAAGGCCTCTTTCACAGGGTGCTACGTATAACATAAACACAAGGGTTGCAGCACCACACAACTCCAGAGCGTCATTCACACCGTAATCTATGTGAATGATGCCTCTTGAGTTGTGCTGGCCACAGGCTATGAAGCCATCATCAGAAGTGCTCTGGTAAAGACCTGAAAGAGTTAGGGGAGAAAGGCATGCAAATACCTAGAGAAGAGAAGTCTAGGCAGAGGACACAAATGTCTTATTTAAGACAGAAGCGTGCATAGATGTTTGTGTATCATCAAAGAACTCAGTGTGTCTGAAAGGTGCTCAATGAGTATCTGAATACGATTTAAATATCATCCACAATCAACTGTGTTGATTATGTACTGATCCGAACTGATATTTCTAACGTCCTAAAACACTAAAAAGGAAATTATTTTCAGTTTATTTTTCTAGTATTATATAACTCAAACTTTGTCACAGTTGAACACTTACCATCATGAAGACTTTCATTTCTGGAACAAAATATAGCCAGATAAAATAAATACTGATGATGAATAAATATCATGTATTGACTGGCATATATATTATTATTTCTTTTCATGTTTGAGAAAAAATTTCTGCAGATTAATAATATTCATCTTGTGGTCTGTGCAAGGAAGTTGTGTAACGGTGAATTAGTTTAGGCATGCTGAAATAAGTAAGAACACACCATTTGCAAATATTAGTGGCTTTGGATTTCTTTCTAGATACTTACATTGTGAAGAATCTTATTAAAAATATTTCTACATTCTGTGCAAGGATGCCCATACTCAGAAGACATCCAAAAGCATCTGCATAGTGATTGAAAAATAAATAGAGCAGTGTTTCTTTTGAATTGATGCCATGCTTCTTCCCATCTGGGACTCTTAGCTCAATCAGAACGAAAGGGTTGTTTTGGAGAGAGAATAAAACAAGTCATTTGAGCTTTTTCAGATACACTGTCTGCTTTAACCCTTTTCAAGGTGCAAGTTTTCCCCAAAAATGTTCTAGGGAAATTGTAATTCTTTGTTCCAGTCCCAGAATTTTCTATTTTTCTAAAAGAGTGCTTTAAATGTTGACAACACAAACTAAGCCACCAGTTTTAAAGCAAAAGTAACAGCCAGCCATCTCTAGCCTACACTTTGGGATATTAAATTCTAAGTGTATTGTGAGCAACTCATTTCAACAACCAATTACTGCTTCAGAGACCAAATGAAGGCTAAGTAAGAAAGTATCATCCACCTCACATTTCTGAAGTGTATGTGTTCTGTGTGAGCCAAGCCCCATGAAGCGTTGAACCAAACAACCACACCAGGTTCCTATGCTCTTGGTTATTCAGCATTAATTTCTTAATGCCTGGCTGGGCCTGCTGATGAGTGGCCTCTATCTCTCAGGTATTCTGCAACATTGATTTCCAGCCTTGGAGTGAATTATTTGTTCGTTTTCTCTTTGCATGATTTAACCCAGTTGGACTGCTATGAAGAGAGGGGGAGGGAAAGGAACCTCTTGAAGAGATGTGCCCTATTTGAGGCTTCTGTTTAGTAATACTGATGTGAATGTACATGTTTTTTAAAAGACTGCTAAGATTTCTTCTGGCTACAGAGTTGTAATATATTGCATTTAGCTACCAAATGCTTATTATTCAACATTTTTGTACCCAACATATGCAGTTTACAATTAAGATCACTGTAATAAAATATTTTCAATGCACATGAGTACCTCCAACCGAATACCATTTTTTAAATTTACTTGCAGAAATGTTTTATTAATGTATTTTTGCAAAATGTTTCTGAAGCCAGTTCAAAGGCTCTTTTGCATACTTGCTATTTTATAATTTAGTACAATTGCTTTGAGCAAAATTGTCATCTTTTCAATTTCTTTTGTATTTTTCTTACTAATATAACAATGAATGCTCTAAATTTTTGGTTTCTAAATCTGGACAGCATTTAGCATCAATAAGTGTTTTGTTTTGTTTTGTTTTTGTGGTACGCGGGCCTCTCACTGTTGTGGCCTCTCCCTTTGCGGGGCACAGGCTCCAGACGCGCAGGCTCAGCGGCCATGGCTCACGGGCCCAGCCACTCCGCGGCACGTGGGATCTTCCCGGACCGGGGCGCGAACCCGGTTCCCCTGCATCGGCAGGCGGACGCGCAACCACTGTGCCACCAGGGAAGCCCAATAAGTGTTTTAATATCTGAAAAATTTTTGTCCTAGATAACATTATTTAGAAATGAGAACAGTACACACAAAACACAGTGTCTAGTTCCAAGTCATAACCCCTTGTATTATGTATCTTTATCAACATTACAAAATTTTTCCATTAAAAATAAAAAGTTATTCATTATACATTTTAAAAATGATCACCTGTGATCAATATTGCACTTAATTAGAAATGACTTTCTATACTAACATATACAAACATATGAAATATATCAAAAAAACTTCTTAGAGATTTATAAAAAAATTTACTTCTGAAAGAGACTCTTTACTGAAAGATATAATGAATTTTTATATCAAAACTCAATTAGTAATTTTCCCACTGTCTCTCCAAATATAATTCCACTTTCAAATATGTCAAATAAGTCCTTAAACGGGCACATATCCTTCTGAGTACCAGAAATATCAATAGTATAATAAGAATTAGCCTATATTTTATATTCAGAGAATAGAGTCCACAGATTCATATAAAATAATTAGAACTTCTAGTTAAACAGAAATGTTAAGTTATCCTAATGGTTTCAGACGTGTGTCCCCATTTCTGAATATTCCTCAAAAAATGTACTAATATTGCTTTCTAAAGTCAGTGTCAAAACATTTTTAAAGAGTGACGTTTCAAAATGTTCCTGATATACCAATTCTACAAATTCACATGTTGTCATGAAGAGATAGAAATTGAATATAATTGGATATTATGCTGAGCATATTAGGTGCATCACATAGTCAACTGACCAACTAATTCTTTTGAATTTCATAAAGTATAGTAGTAACCAAAAGATGGAAGAAAGACTTTGTCTTCTGGTGGAGATTTTAAACTTAATTCTATATCTTAAAGCAAAAGTATTATTGTGGGGCTTCCCTGGTGGCGCAGTGGTTGAGGGTCCGCCTGCCGATGCAGGGGACACGGGTTCGTGCCCCGGTCCGGGAAGATCCCACGTGCCGCGGAGCGGCTGGGCCCGTGAGCCACGGCCGCTACGCCTGCGCGTCCGGAGCCTGTGCTCCGCAACGGGAGAGGCCACAGTAGTGAGAGGCCCGCGTACCGAAAAAAAAAAAATATATATATATATATATATATTATTGTGAACTATCAGAAAGACCAACAAATAGATTGAGGTTAAGATGTCAAAAACCTCTGCATATTTGACTATTGTGACTAATTTTCCATATTTTTGTATCATTTAAACACGTTATACAAAAATGTTTGCATAGATACGAATTTTAAATGGCCTATTGACATATTTAGGCAGTTTTACTTGTTCCCCCCCAATATTGGTCAATATGCTTGTAAATTCATATCACGACCCAATTTTTTCTCATAATGATTAGAACATTGACAATAACAAGCAACAACATCATCAACAAGAAGCCACTAAAATTAGAAGCACCTTTGTGCTTTTCTCTCTGTGAAGGACATATGTGCATGGGTGTGGAGATGAAAGAGAGAGAGCCTCATAAATCCATCATAGCACAGTATCTTAATTATAGATTTATTAAAATGAATTTAGTCTTTAATGGTCAGTCAGTATGCCAAAGAGTAATTCTAATTATCTTGTAAATTGTTTGCATCTATGACTAATTCTACTGTAATACATCTTTGTCAACTTACACCATTTCTGAATACCGCTTATTTACATCTTTGTCACTCTTCATTGTAATTTTACACTATACATGCGCATTTTTCTTCTTTGTAATTATTTTTCACCTACCCTACATATATAGCTATTGTTTTTCTACTGAAAACTCACACAGGATTTGAATCAGATTTTTATAACCTCTGAAATAAAGTTGTGTTGTGCATACTTTACTCTTGTTTTTAGCTTTGGAAGCATAAGTAGAGACCACTTATGCATATAACTAAAAACCAAAAATATAATTAAAACATCTATTAAATGGCAAAATACTTGAACATTATTAAGTCAGCATGGAAGGCAACTGAATAATTCAAAGCTCTGAAATTTACCATCCTGTACCAGACTTGGCAAGGCTTTTATGGAAGAGAGAGAAAGGCATTTTTTTAGATTAGCTCTCTAATGTTACTTGCAAACCTGAAATTCAAGAAAAAGAGAAGCAAATTTCAGTATTAATAAATAAACAAAATCTTCCTGTGGGTACTTCTGCTTTCAAAAAAGGAATGAGGATAGCTTTGTACCAGGCAAAAAAAAAATCTATAAAGTGTTCTCTTACGCTTATAAAGAATGATGGGGAAAGAAGCCACTCTTCACACTTGCTGTTTGCCAAGGGAAAGACATTTATTTCAAAGTTTCTGCCTTTTTTTTTTTTTTTTTTTTTTTTTTTTTTGGCCGTACCGTGTTGCATGCGGGATCTCAGTTCCCAGACCAGGGATTGAGCCTGTGACCCCTGCAGTGGAAGCGCAGAATCTTAACCACTGGACCACCAGGGAAGTCCCTCGGCCATTTTTTTTTGTATTACTAATGGATAAACTGCTATGATCATGAGTAGAGAAATAAACTACCGTTAAGCTTCTTAATAGTGTTTGGGATATATAAAGGAAGGTCCAGAACTATATGAGACAAAGGGGAAAGAGAGACCAAAATAAACTAGTAAAGCTGGGAGGAACTTTCAACTTCTGGACACAATCAAAGTGAAACAGGTTGAAAGAACAACAAAAAAATTCCAAGTCAGACATACCCTGTCGTTGTCTACCTAGAGGGCCACGAGACTTTTAAGAACAAAGATATATACTACTCAATTTTATACTTTTAAAATCAGCTATTTATGATAATATAACCCCTGCATTCAGCCCTGAATCTTTAGCAAAGCTTTCTGCAGAGAATAAGCCTTAGAAGTTATTTTGGAAGGACTTATTTCCATGGGCACAAAGAAGTGACAGAAGAGTTAGCACGTCTGGAAGTAAGCTACAATAAGTATGGAATATAATTAAAGTAGAAGTTACTCTGAGAAAAAGAAGTACTCTGAATATCTTTTAAAATATTGAAAGAAATATGGGCGTTTATTTTAAAACATAATGCAAGCTGAGACTTCCGTGGTTGCGCAGTGGCCAAGAATCCTCCTGCCAGTGCAGGGGACACGGGTTCGATCCCTGGTCCGGGAATATCCCACATTCCGCGGGGCAACTAAGCCCGTGCAGCACAACTACTGAGCCTGCGCTCTAGAGCCCGCAAGCCTAGAGCCGGTGCTCTGCAACAAGAGAAGCCACCGCAATGAGAAGCCCGCGCACCGCAACAGAGTAGCCCCCGCTCGACACAACTAGAGAAAGCCCACGCGCAGCAATGAAGACCAAAGCAAACAAAAATAAATAAATAATAAAATAAAGCATGCAGTCTCATGACAGTGGAGACAACGAACGAGAGAGGTGATACTGTCTTATAATTTAAAATCTGCCCTGAGCACAAATAAACATTTTTGGTTTCTATCCTGAATAATTTGGGTAAAGATTCACCAAGAAGCTACCCAGAAACTTTCAAACGTGGGGGTATTGGTGTTTCCCAATTATATATTCTTTCAGTTATGACATTCTGGAATAAGGTTGTAGAATGGGTACAAAAGAAATTTCAATCCTAGAGAATATTTACAGTTAAGACAATTGTAACTAGTAGTGATTTCAAATAGTAAAGAGTTGTCTGTGAGATCTAATTCTATGACCTCTTCTCTGGCCAGTGTCTCCATCACTATCCTGCTCTTGCCAGACTGACTCGTTTGTTTTCTTAAATCACAAGAATATGCACCCTGCCATGTCATGATGAAAGCAAATCACAAGGTCAAGCCAGATAACAATGTTGTGGGAAGGAATACTTCTATGGTGGTGCAAAGGCTTCCTTGGTGAACAACTATTTAGTCTACCTTCCAATACAATATGGATTTGGGGATTTCCTTTTAGCAATGTATAGCTTATACATTTTATTGGTATATTTGATTTTGTGTCTCCCTGAAGGTTGAAATTTCAGGAGGAGCTCTCTCTCATATCATTAACTTATTTACTCCCAAGATCCATCCAGAAAGATTAGAGATATTTATTTATCTACTTTTAGGGAGAAAAATTTTTACTTCCTTGTTGTATCATAATTTGTATTGTTGCCTATGATGATAATACAAAATATTTCTGACTAATTACACATTTTAATGTGAGCATACTTAATATCTATCTCTCTAAATGGTTAATATGACTTTGTTTCCCTTTTTCCTAAAAGAAATATCCTGTAAATTTTTTTCTAAGAAAATTTCCACTCATAGGCTAACACCTATATTCATTTTACTCATAAGTTCAGATGATAACAGAGCTTTCAGAAATATCCTATTCACACAAAATATATCAATTTTATTTATACTACTACTATAAGGTATTATGACAAGAATAAATATAATAGAGGTTGCCACAGGCAGTAAATCACAGACCTCGTTTTACTCCTCCCCAAACTAAATTTTGACCTTATGTAAGGCAACATAAAATTCTCAGTAGTTGGTTGTCTTTGTTTATCTAATGGTAGTAAAAATATCTGTTTTATATTTTTGTTGTGAGGAAAGAAGAGGATATAAAGCTCTTAGCACCGTGCCTGACACAGGTGAATGTTGCTGATGGCTTACATGGTCACGGTTATTAAAATTACCAAAATTAGCATTTATTGATTCCTTAATTTTTGTCAGGTACAATGCTAAGCAACTTATTAAGTTAGTTTCATTTATGTACCACCCCTCCCCTCAGTAAAACGAACACAAATCCTTAGGCAGGTACTGATATTAGTGCCATGTTATAAATAAAGAAACAGGTACAGCAGAGTTAATTGGCCAAGTTTACAGCTAGTTAATGGTATAAGTGGGTTCCCTGATGGCCCTCATTAAAATTTCTCCAGGGCACGGTATTTGAATATTTAGCTCAGAAATAGCCACTACTCTACTTTGTGTCCCTGCGTAGGTCCATAATTAGCCAAGGAGTGCTTATTCATTCAGCCTACAAGCGCAAGTGTTCTCAACCCAGACCTCTCGGCAGCCCCTACCAATTAATCAGAGTTTGTATTTAAATTGAAATATGTTTATCGTCTGGCTCTAAAAGGATATAATTCTGTTAATTAACATTTTTCTATAACTAGTAACTAGCCCACTAGCTTCGGTCGATCCCATTTGTACTCTGCATTTGGACTAGTTCCAGGTGGGATTTTATAATCAAACTGGGTGTGGAGTAGTAAAAGAAAGAATCAATTTGGACACGCATAAAGGCAGTAGTATCAGTGCTCTCATATTTTAAAACAATGCTCTCTAGTCTTTGCTTTTAGATGGTGCTGATCTACCCCAGGATTACTTTTGAATTAGGAAGGTTTCGGTGGGGAAAAAAAGGTTGAAATAGTTTTTAAAAAACAAGTGGATTGTTTATGGAATTATTCTGTGCTAGTTAAAAGGACTAGATGAAATAAAATAAGTCAATAATGTCTATCCCCAGGGGAAAAAAAAAATTTTCAGACAATCAGGCAATTCTGGGTGGCAAGCATGACCTGCCAAAGGTCGCAGAGGAAATGAATCTGTGTTATCTACCAAGGCAACTGCGTGCAACAACTGCAACCTTGTATGTAGTTATTCCCTTTTGTGTCCGGCTTTATTCCTACTTCTTGGGATCATTTACCATGTAAGCCACCTACATCAGAATTAGGTGATGTTTTAGGAGAACACAAACTAAATCAAAGGATTGTCTATTTACTTGGGTAACCAGTGACTCTTTTTTAAATTTATTCTTTGCCTAAGAACAAAATGAAAACTTTTATACCTTATTATCACTGATGTTGTTTTCTAGGTTCTGTCTCAAATTTGTATACCAATAAGTACATGTAAATTGTTTTTTCTATTAAATATCTTCATTTCAATACAAGATGTGCTAAAAATAGAAAATATTGGGCTACGTTTATATATAACCTCTTCATTTCTCCAGCCCTTTGCCAACCCTCCATATGCTTACTTGTTCTATTGAAGTATAAATGACTTCATGACCTTTACCTGAATCTTCTTCTGTGCCCCTAAAGCACAGAAGAATTTCATACAACAGTGGACGTTTGTGTGTTTTGAAGATGCTTTCTTTAATAGCCAAAATTATAATTTTTCAAAGAAAATGTATATCTCCAATGTTTGGCTTCCATACTTTTTAGATGGAAATTGTCATCTGTTGGTCCATTTCTATGTGCAGAACAGAGAGTCCATTATTCTACATCAGTAGTTGGCAAACGATGGTCTATAGACCAAATCTGGCCCGCCAATGTTTTTGGAAAAAATTTCATTAGTACACAGTCAGTCCCATTTGCTTATATGTCTATGGGTGCTTTCATACTACAAAGGCAGAGTGGGGTAGTTGTGACAGAAAGAGTGTGATATGAAAGCTAAACATATTTACTATCAAGTTTTTTAAAGAAAATGTTTGCTCTGTTCTACGCTATAACTCTGAAATCTCTTTTGTTCATTTTGCTTCTACCTGTCAATTTTTATGTTATATCACAGGGAGCTGTGGATTTATATCTTATTCTCCAGTTGCAAAGCATAAGCTTACTTATCTTTAATAATAACTTCCAGGGTGGAAACCTTTGAAACATGTATGAAACAGAGGACATACCAGACAGGAGTAAACTGTGGCTTTTAACTACCCTTGCAAGTTTTACTATCCTTGTTACAGCAGTTCTGTGAATGCTCTGATGAGATCTCTCAAGAGAGAACTTGTTTCTAGGAGTGTATTTAGCTGATGCACTATACCTGCTAGATATTCGGGATCTGACAGCATATAAACGAAGCCCATGCTGTCTTCAGTCAATGACTGAAATCACATGGGTACTCTGAGACTCCTCTTGGGATTGGAAGTTTCCCAGAATTTCGTTGCAGTCCTGTCCAGCCCTCTTTACCTCCCTCTTCCGTTTTATAAGAGCCAGATGTGTATAGTTTTCTGAAAGTTCTCTCTGCCCAAAACTACTTCCTTTCCCCTTTATCTATAAATCCTTTACTCCCAACAAATACCTTGCGTGTGTAATTCCGTCGGCATCTATTTTTGGAGAACCCAATCTTACATACCTGCTCTGTTCTTATTTCCTTTTGTTCTATGTTAGCACTCCACTCAAAACAAACAAACAAATGAAAACAAAAGGAAAGTTGTAAATAATAACAAAATAAAGCGTATCTGGAGAGTGACAGCTTTTGAAAATTATTTATCAGATTATAAGCTTGGAAAATCTGTTGGGAGATCATTTCCATTCATCTCCTGCGTTTCTACACATCTTACAAGCAGAGACTTTACTCTGCTATATTTTTCTGAACTACATTTTCAAGGCTGAAAATAGGGATAGTTTCTTCCTGTGGGGCAGATAGCAGGTTTGATTGCTGTCCAGGATAATAAAGATAATCCGTCCCTTCAGGGTAAACATTAGGCAGGTTTCTAGTAGATTCTTTAAAAGATTGGGGTTTCCTAACCTTATATTTCTCAGTTGTGATACAAACCACCTGTGTGGACAGCATGCACACACATGGCTCCACATTGCCCCATAAGACACAGGGGACAAAGAGAACTAATGCAGACATGCAGCTTATGCTATATGCTGGGCCATGAACAACAAAATCTTTTGTCCCTAACCTGGAACCTCTTTTTCTGCATCTGTGAAACTGTGACACACTAACTTGTTAGCACAAAGGTGGCAAAATCTCAAACCCTTCCCAGTTCTTGGAAGAGTCTAATCAAGAAATTTAAAGTATAAAAAAATTTGCAGTATGATTGAATGTGGAATAAATAACCATTAAGTCTCCTTTCCCCAAATAACAAGTGTTGCTCTCTTAACTCTGTGATAAGGTAAATACTCTTTTATTGCAAATTAGACTTTAAAATTCGATAGACTTGTGAAAGCCATTTTGGGTCACTACTTGAGAACTCAGGAAGGAAAGAAAAAAAAAATTGCCAGCAAACCTATAAAGACATCACTTAGGATTTCAAAATATTTTTATCAATCGGTGTGCCCATTGATTTAGGAAAATAGATCGCTTAAGTATTTTTATCCCTTCGAAATCCACACCATTACTTTAGATGGAAGCAGATTTCTGGTCTAAATTATGGCTCTATCAGGCGTTGGAGAAATGAATGACAGGACTAAGCACCTCATGTAGGAGTCTCCTCGATTACCCTTCAGCATCCTAGCTCTCTGTCTGTTCAGCTCATGTTCAGCTATGATGATTATTTTATGCTAATAAAGTAATATTATGTAGTTTTTACTGAGACAGGAATCAGCAAAATGAGCCTGGAGAGGACTCTGCAGCTGTGTGGATTGACTGTATATGATCCTTGGGGGATGTGATTATCAGGCGACTGAACCATCATTAGGGTAATTAGTGTACTTGGCAACTGCATTAGTGAAATTATTGTCATTGCTCACAGCTTGTCAGTGCAGTGTTTTCTGATTTGGTAAGATGCATTTTTACAAAGGCAACTGACCATGTGAATGAAATCAAGAGAAGTAAATACTTCCGTTATTTCTATTCAGTCAGTTACAGAACTAATAAATGAAAAGGGAATATATTTAAGCCTAAAGGGGGTATTTTCTAAAATTAAATGGTTAAATTGCAACTGTCCTGGATGTAAACTTAAGTAATCAAAACAAAATCTGTTATTGTTTATGAACAGATAATCTGTTTCATTGTCAGCACTCATTGTGAGCCAATTCTTAAAAGATAAATGCTAAGGCCATTGAGGCTATTCTTTTTTGTTTTTCATTGAAGTATGGTTGATTTACAATGTTGTGTTAGTTTCAGGTGTACAGGAAAGTGATTCACTTATATATGTGTGTGTGTATATTTATAAATATTTCTTCTTTTTCAGATCCTTTTCCATATAGATTATTACAAAATATTGAGTATAGTTCCCTGTGCTCTACAGTAGGTCCTTGTTGGTTATCTGTTTTATGTATAGCAGTGTGTATATGTTAATCCCAAACTCCAAAAATATGGACTGCTTCGTGAATTTGCATATCACCCTTGCGCAAGTGCCATGCTGATCTTCTCTGTATCGTTCCAATTTTTAGTATATGTTCTGTTGAAGCAAGCATGAAACCATTTTTTTTTTTTTTTTTTTTTTTTTTTTTTTCGGTACGCGGGGCTCTCCCTGTTGTGGTATGTAAGATCTTTAGATTCTGTATCTTTTTTTTTTTTTTTTTCGGTACGCGGGCCTCTCGCTGTTGTGGCCTCTCCCGTTGCGGAGCACAGGCTCCGGACGCGCAGGCTCAGCGGCCACGGCTCACGGGCCCAGCCGCTCCGCGGCACGTGGGATCCTCCCGGACCGGGGCACGAACCCGTGTCCCCTGCATCGGCAGGCGGACTCTCAACCAGTGCGCCACCAGGGAAGCCCTTGAACCCATTCTTATACAACTGTCTTAGTAATTACTTTGTCTGTTACTCTTTGGGCCTGCCATGACTATTCACAAGTGGCTTCCATTTCTATTTTGGAAGAAATCATACCTTGAAAAAGTACAAAAGAACTACTCACATATAGTTAGTGCTCAGTGATGCTGTTTCTCTTTGTTTATTAAATATGCTGAATTTCTGATTAAGGATGACTGACCTCTAATAATTCTGATGACCCAACCACAACGGAGCGCTGACTGTTAGGGTTTGGCAAAGTCATCTATTCTACCCTCGAGAATGACATTTTTGTTCCACGGGATGTTTAGGATTGCTTTCATTAGACCGAACCTTTAAGCACAAAGTTGTCCTGCAACTTTGTTGACGTTTGTTGACGTCAACTTTGTTGACGTTTTGCTTCTTTCATGGGATCGATAGGGTGAGTACACACTATATGGAAACTCAGTCTTTTCAACTTCTCTTTTCACCAAGTTTATCTAGCTTTTCTCAATAAGAAAGTGAAGGACCCAATGTCTGTCCTTACTGAAAGACTATGAAATATTGCTGGAAGTCATCTTATTTTTTGTCATGTACGTTTGGGCCTTACATTGTTTTCTGGACCCTCTTTCCTCCATTTTTTTTTTTTTTTTCATTTCTCCTGTCCCCATAAGAGTAGTCAGTCTTGGCAAAAGTCACAGAGCTGACTTGTGTTCAAGAATACAGGGAATCGGAGGAAGCTCCTTGACATTGATCTTGGCAGTGATTTTTTGGATATGACACCAAAAGCAAAAACAACAAAAGCAAACATCAACAAATGGGACTACACCAAACTTAGAAGCTTCTGTACAGCAAAAGAAACAACAAAATTAAAAAAAGACATCATGCAGAATGAGAGAAAGCTTTTGCAAATCATATTTCAGCTAAGGGGTTAATAACCAAAATATGTAAAGCATTTATACAACTCAACAACAACAAAAAATCCAATTAAAAAATGAGCAGAGGGGGGCTTCCCTGGTGGCGCACTGGTTGAGAGTCCGCCTGCCG
>NC_041220.1:137483371-137510610 GCF_002837175.3 Physeter macrocephalus | reverse complement strand
GCTCCGCAACGGGAGAGGCCACAACGGTGAGAGGGCCACGTACCGCAAAAAAAAAAAAAAGAAGACAAGAGATAACAAGTCTTGGTGAGGATGTGATTAAAAGGGAATGCTTGTACACTGTTGGTGGGAATATAAATTGGTGCAGCCACTATGGACAATGACATGGAGGTTCCTCAAGAATTAAAAATAGAACTTCCATATGGTCCAGCAGTTTTACTTCTGGGTATATACTCAAAGGAAATGAAAACAGGATATCTAAGAGATATATTCATTCCCATGTTTATTGCAGCAATTTTTACAATATCCAACGTATAGAAATAACCTAAATGCCCATCAGCAGATGAACGGATAAAAGATGTGGTGTATATGCCAACCCTCCCCACAATGGATAAATGGAGTATAACTTTATAGATAGCCCTCCATTTCCATGGTTCCATATCCTGGGGGTCAGCCAAACTTGGATCATGTAGTATGAATGTATTTAGTGGAAAAAGAATCCTCTTACAAGTGGACCCAGGCAGTTCAAACCCATGTTGTGCAAGTGTCCACTCTATATACATTGGAATATTATTTAGCCATGAGAAAGAAAGACATCCTGCCTTTCCCAATAACATGGATGGACCTTGAGCACACTATGCTAAGTGAGATGAGTCAGACAGAGAAACAAATACTGTACAATATCATTTATGTGTGGAATCTAAAAATGCCAAACTCATAAAAACAGAGCGCAAAATGGTGGTTACAGGGGACGGTGGTGGGTGGATAGAACATTTGCTGTTTAACTGTACAAACTTGGCATTGAGTGGTAAATAAGTCCTAGAGATCTAATGAACAGTATCATAAATATAGAGAACAATATTGTATTATAATCACTAAATGTGCTAAGACACTAGAACTTAATGTTTTCAACCACTAAAAAGAAATGATAATTATGTAAGTCAGTAAAGGTTCTAATTATCACTACAGTGGTAATCACATTACAGTGTATTAACGTATCACTTTAACATGTTATACACATTATATTGGCACAATATTCTATGTCAAATATATTTTTAAAAAATGAATTAGGGGAATCTGATAATGGGACACAGGAATATCAGAACCCGTTCCTCAAACTTGCTGTCTTTTTTATGGAAGATAAAAAAATCATTTATTGGATTTTCTCCTTTAAAAGAGGACCCAGTATATGTACTTTGAAAAATATTTAAAAATTTTTAGCCAACAAATAAAGATCACAACCAGCCAATGTATAAAATGTTAAGTATTTAGAGAACAAAATTCAGACATATATAAAAGCTTGTAATGAGAAATAATATTTTTCAGTTATGAGGAAAAATAAAAACAGAACTAGAACACTGAAAAACTATGGGTTGGCCAAAAATTTCCTTCAGTTTTTAAAGTAAAAATAAAAGACACATTTTTCATTTTCACCAGGAATTTTATTGAACAATGCATTCACTGTTTTATTCCACTACCTTCTGCCATTTTTCAGGCAAGTTCATAATTCCATCTTCCCAAAACTTTTTATCTTTTTGAGCAAAGAACTGTTCCAGGTGCCTTTTACAGTCTTCCAGGGAATTGAAATTTTTTCCATTATGAGAATTTCATAAAGACCTAAATAAATGGAGATCCGAAGGTGCAATGTCTGGTGACTATGACAGATGAATCAGAACTTCCCAGCCAATCTGTAACAGTTTTTGCCTGGTCATCAAAGAAACATGTGGTCTTGCATTATCCTGATGGAAGATTATGTGCCTTCTGTTGACTAATTCCGGGAGATTTTCGTCAAGTGCTGCTTTCAGTTGGTCTAATTGGGAACAGTAGTTGCTGGAATTAATTGTTTGGTTTTCTGGAAGGAGCTCATAATAGAGGACCTCCCTTCCAGTCCCACCATATACACAACATCACCTTCTTTGGATGAAGACCGGCCTTTGGTGTGGATGGTGGTGGTTCGTTTCTCTTGCCCCACTATCTCTTCCATTCCACATTACTGTACGGTGTCCACTTTTGATGGCCCATCACAGTTTGTTTTCAAAACGAACGTTTTCGTTATGTTTCAGTAGAGAATCACGTGTGGAAATACGGTCAAGAAGGTTTTTTTCGCTTAACTAATGTAGAACCCAAACATCATAGTGATTCACATAACCAAGCTGGTTCAAATGATGTTCAATGCTTGATTTGGATATTTTGAGTATGTCTGCAGTCTCCCACATGGTATAATGTTGATTGTTCTCAATTAATGTCTCCATTTGATTACTATCAACTGGTCTACCCGACCATGGAGCATATCATCCAGCGAAAAATCTCCAGCACGAAATTTCTCAAACCACTTTTGAGACATTTGATCAGTCACAGCACCTTCTCCATGCACTACACAAATCTTTTTTTTGCGTTTCAGTTGCTTTTTTACCTTTCTTGAAATAAAAAAGCATAATTTGCTGAAAATGTTGCTTTTTTCTTCCATCTTCAATATTAAAATGATTACACAAAAATTCACCAATTTTGATAAGCTTTTTTTTAATGCACACTGATATGACAGCTGTCACAGTGCAGGCTAACAAAATTGTTTTGAATGAAGTTAAAGACAACCAAGCACTACTAGAGCCATCTTATGGAAAAAAACCAAACAAACTTTTTGGCCAACCCAGTATTTACAATATAACCAACAGATGATAAACATTATAACTCATAATAGGAATGGATTTGAAAGTGAGCATATAACATAATTCTGTGTCCACAAACAGGGAAAGGGATACATGCCTTTTTTTTTTTCCTTTAATCAACCTTGTCACTTTTTTTTTAACCTTTTGAAAATCTTTATTTAAAAAGGAAAACACAAAAACACAGACTTCTTTCACTTCAGTATGTGGTATGATGCATTTTCCAGTTTGTTCAATGCTTTAAAGCTCAAGGATGCCTCTGCTTTCAATTGTACATGGGCCTAAAGCAATCTAGCTTTTAGCAAGCAGGCAGGAGACTCAACAAAACTCAAAATAGAACAAGGCAGACTAAATGCAGGGCCCATCTGTAAACATATTATACATTTGAAAATTACAATATCTGTAGAAGTTTCTTCAGGCATTATTGAAATGTAGCACATTTTTACCTTCTCTTTTTAACTTCATCTCCTCAGTTCTATCAATTCTTTATAAAATCTCTGTGCCAACAGATTTCATAATACTCAATTTATTGAATACAATAAGAGCTTACTAGAATCAAGAGACATTAAAGAACATTTAGTAAACAACCAGATGAATATAATTAGCTCTGATTTCATTTTATATAAATTAATTGATGTTAGCTTTGAAAATCCAACTGTAGCTAAAGCACAGGCATTTTCCCTGCATGAATCATTTTGGTAGGAGTATCAATATTAAATGGTAAATGATTTGAAAATTATACTGACCAAATCACTGCAGGCTACTAAATATTCTACTCAGAATATCTACGTTTCATTCTAAGCCATTTATACTTGTTACCATTAAAAGTCTGCTATTCAAGAAAAGTGTTTTTTCATTAGAGGGAATTAATCCTCTTGATAAATTCCTCCTATACTTCAGGTACTTGGGCACTGTAATTTTTATTTTACCGAATCTTTTGTTTATTGTAACTGTTATGTGTAATGGATGAGGTTAGTCTTTTTTCTTTGCCTTTACTTTAACTCCAAGTGGATCTAGACACAAGTACCACAAGTGAATTGCAACATATATGTCCCTATATACTGAATTAGAATGTAGGTATAAGAAATTTCACAAATTCGTAGTTAACTGTAAAATAAAATTTAGAGAGAGTTAAAATCACAGGTATCTATATAATCTACGTGCTTATCTTTTTTTTTTTTGGCCACGCTGTGCAGCTTACGGGATCTTAGTTCCCTGATCATGGATTGAACCCATGGCCCCTGCAGTAGAAGCGCCGAGTCCTAACCACTGGACTGCCAGGAAATTCCCTCTGTGAGCTTATCTTAATTCAGATATCATTAATAATTATGCTGGAATTTCTGGCATGTAGAAATGCTTTATTTATTTTTTTTTCATTTTGTTCTTCTAAGAATGCTTTAATATCTGAATAGGTTCAAAATGCCTTGACACTTCTGTTAATTCCCTGAGTGATTTAGCTCTTCATTCTGTAGCTTTCTGTATAGCCAAAACTCTTTGTCATCAGTGAATTATTCACATCCACAGACAGTATCCACAGGTAGTATGCCTCTGTGTCTGAGACCTGGACTCCTAATTCCAGAAACCAAAGCCCTTATTTCTTTAAATTTATGCATGTGGTTTCTAAGGTGCCATTTTCTTAACTATTTGAGCCACATTCAGATTCACAATTGATCATAATCTTAGCCTTACTGTACAGATAGAGAAAACCTTAGAGCTAACATTGCATAACACTTATCTTGCTTACCTACTGAGAGCCAGCTATTTTACATATTATTTATTTATTCCTCATGTAGTACAGTGTTATTATATCCACTTACTCAGCTGAGGAAACAGTCTCAGAGATGTAACTTATCTAATTTATGGTCCTGCCACTGAAGTTGGTAGAAATAGGATTTAATCTTATTTCTGTCCGACATCATAGTCCATGTTATATATATTTTGCTATTAAACACATGCATGCTAATACTGTAAAATAGATTATGGTGTCCATGAGTATGTGCTTGTCAGACTGCAATTACAGGGAGTGTCACTGATCAAGGGCCCCAGTCACTGGACTCTGAAACCCACTGAGACATCTGCACCAAAGCCAGGCTTTCCAGTCTAAGAATGAGCATGCCAGAGATACCAAGGCGAATCCATTTCTAGGATTCACAGGTCTCTTCTGAAGGCTCATCTTGGCTTGAACACTCCCCAGTGCCTTGTTGGACCTTTCTTAGACTGCACAGTAGCCTAGGACTCATTCACCTCATCTTTTCTTCCTCTACTTTCCTCAGGGTGTGACTTGCTTTGCAGTCTTACTGGTGGCTCTCAGCAAGACATTTTCCCTAGTAAAATCCTTGCACACTAAAAAAAAAAAAAAAAAAAAACAAAGTAGCAAACCATTTCCGTGAAATTTTTAAGGTTCCAGTGATCTGGAGTGTGCTAACACATTCCCTCCGAAATAAAAGACAAGGGCTAAATCTTGCATCATCCCCTATCACAGAGAAAGATGCACAGTGCCTGGTAGGTCTTTTTTGGATTCTAAAACACCGCAAGTGCTTTGCCAAAACTTCTTAAAACTGTGTGACAGTCTAGGAAGTTCTTCCCAACCGTCTGTCCTTCTCTCCTTCACCTGGAATCACGCTTATGTCACTGTCTGAGGCTCTCCCAGTCTTACCTGGCTTCTTCCCTAGTTTGTCTCACATGGACATTTCTCCTAATATAAAACTTGTGTATTTTAATCCTGTCTTGGCATCTGCTTCTTAGAAGACCCTGACTTACATATATTCAACATGTTAATTAAAAACTATGTTAAAGGGCTCCCCTGGTGGGGCAGTGGTTAAGAATCCTCCTGACAATGCAGGGGACACAGGTTCGAGACCTGGTCCGGGAAAATCCCACACGCCACAGAGGAACTAGGCCCGTGCGCCACAACTACTGAGCCTACGCTCTAGAGCCCGTGCTCTGCAACAAGAGAAGCCACCGCAATGAGAAGCCCGCGCACTGCAACGAAGAGTAGCTCATGCCCGCGTGCAGCAACGAAGACCAATGCAGCCAAAAATAAGTAAAAAAAAAAGTATTAGTACATTAAAAAAAAAAACTATGTTAAATTGTATGACTTATGGATGAAATGATTAGACTAGGCAGTATAGGATTAATTATACTAATAAAAGCAATTTCCTATTTCATATGTTGATTAAAATTTGTTATAAATGAGTTAAGCAAGGTTCGTTATAAATGAGTTAAGCAAGGTCACTAAAATCGTGAAAATGACAGATTAATGGGGGCTGTGTTTGTCACAAATGTAACAACCAACTAAAAACATTGTTATTCAATAATCTACGTAAAAATTATGAGAACTACAATTAAAGTGTGTAAAATGTCTAAGCAGACAATTAAAGGAAATAATATATATATTTTTTATGGGGTACCAATTCAACTCACTAGAAATAATTAGAGAAATAATGAAAAGGTCAAGAGACAATTTGCTGGCAGACAGTTCATTTATTAACTTTCATTTCTGGCTAGCATGCAGTGAGAGGGACATTCTCATAATATTTATCAGATGGTACTTTCTCATTAATAATTTTCAAGCATTTATCAAGAACTGTAAAAGATTCATACCCTTTACCCCAACTATTTTTTCCTTGAAAATCCTTAGAAAATAATTAAAAAGGTTTATCTGAGTTTATAGATGTAGGTATGTAATAATAATTATAATATACTAATGTGTAATTAAAATATTAAAAACAAAATAGATGCCGCGGGAAAAATGTATTTGTATTGTTTACAACAAATTGTCAAGTGTAAATTTCATACTGGGCTGCAGGGTACATGAAGGTCTTACCTATGCTTATTCACAACAGAACCACAGAATCTGAAATTTATAAGCAATTAATAAATAATTATGGAATAAATTTACAAATTGTTAATGACCAGTTAATGCACATGAGATGATATAAATGGAAATCAATAATAAGAAATAGTATAAACTATGACTGCTCTATGTTTAAACATATAAATTAAATGTGACATGCAGTTAACCAAAAGCCATTATTCCAAAGTTAACAACCTTTCGTATCTAGTATACAGATTATTTGTGATAATTTCCTTTGTGCTAGTCAGAATTTTTTTTTCAGCAAAATTGTGTTATCTTAAGTTGGAAAATAAAGTATTGGAAAGGAATAAATTAAAGAGAAGGCTTGAGAAACAGGTTTTGGCAGAAAATCAGGAGCAAAGAAACAGTCTGCTTAGAACACCAACATTGGTTCCTTTGTCAATGACAGAAACCCCTGTGCCCAAGCCCCTACAAAAAACTTTAACCCTGCCAGAGCCCCAAACATAAATGTCCTAACACTGAGGCCTGTTCATGATATGATTTAAAATCCACTGTCCTGATATTCCTTCTGTATTAGTCTTCTAGGGTTGCCATAATAAAATACAGAAGATTGGGTGGCTTTAACAACAGAAATTTATTTTTTCACTGTTCTGGAGGCTGGAAGTCTAAGATTAAGGTGACAGAAGATTTGATTTCTCCTGAGGCCTCTTCCTTGGCTTGTAAGTGGTCATCTTCTCACTGTGTCCTCACGTGGCCTTTTTTCTCTGCATGCACACCACTGGTATAGCTCCCTCTTATAAGGATATCAGTTCTGTTCAAATTACAGTTCTACTCCGATGACCTCATTTAACCTAAGTTATATTCTTAAAATTCATATCTCCAAATACAGCCACATTGGGAGTTAGGAGTTCAACATATGAATCTTGGGAGAATACAATCCACTCCATAATACCTTCCAACTTCTATTTTGTGTGAGTCTATATATAATCAAAGGTATTAATTCTTTGAAGTGGAGCATCAATTGTATGTGAAAGTGGACCTCATAAAAGTTTTAATCCAAGTTTCCTTTCATAACTACAATTTAAACATGATATAAAGGTTTTAATCTGTTATCCACAGTTCCAAACTTGAACTTTAAATTTTTGCATATATGACTCATTTTGCTTTCTCAGCAATGACTTAATTTGGTATATAAATTTTAGAGACCCTGAAGGTTTACTTGACCCTAATATGGTATTTTAGGCCACTATAACATTTGATATTTTAAAAATTTGAGTAGACATTAGGGAAAATAAGCGTTGTTTCAGTTCCAAGACATTGTTGCCCTTGAGGATGAGAGACTTGAATGAGGGAGAAGCTAAGGAGCTGATCATAGTCTAATAGTGTCCAAAAGTTCATGTTGGTTTGTGTAGGCTATTAAAATTCAGAACTATAGGCTGTGACTTACCACATTATAAGGGCAAAACAACTTTCTCAGGGTAATTTAATATTCTGAATTCTAGCATAATGAACTCAGATAACTATGCTACTATGCTATGGATTTCTTTGTCTCTTCACGTCATCTAACAGGATCCATGATAAACAATAGTCTTATAATTATTACGCACATATCTACATATATATAAAGATAGATAAGCAGAGAGATAGACAGATAAATGATACAGAGATGGGGGAGAATTTTTTAGCAGGATTTTCTTTTATTGGGGTATAGCTGCTTTACAATGTTGTGTTAGTTTCTGCTGTACAATTAGGACATCGTGTTGTTCATTATCATCACTGCAATACTGAAGGCTGTTTACGACAGCTTCTCCAATGAAAGCTGTCATTCTAACTCAGTCTAACAGCACATGTTCTCCACCTTCCCGCCACCATGGCCTCTGTTATAACCTGTAAGAATGATCAAACAAACCATTGAATAAATATTTCAAAATAATGTATATGTCCCTCCTCTGCATTATCCCATGTCTGTTCCTACCCAATAAAATAATGAAAACCAAATCCAAGTTAGAAAGCAGCCCAACTATATGTATCAAAAGAAAGCACATATATATCCAAAATATTTCTTTTTTTTATGTATATGTGAAAAGATATTTATTACATGGCTCTTCAAAATAAGTTAAAATATTAAGAATAGAAGTTACAGACTAGCCAGTCCAGCAGTGTTATTTCATCTTTATATAAGAGAAAACTAACAGCATAGAGACTGTCTCAAAGCTCTGATGAAAACAAGATGGAGGTTTAGAAATTTCATTAAAGTAAGCAATCTCCTAAATACAAGCTAGAAGTTTGAGTAGAGATGCTCAGGGAAAATGAACTAAAAATGAAAAATAATATAGATTGGAGAAGAATTTTTTTCAAAGGAGAATCTGGAAGTTAAAAACAGATCAGTTGGACACATCAAGTGAAACACAGTTACTGTATAACCAGCTAGCTATTTACCTTAGAGAAACAAAAACTTATGTTCCTATAAAACTGGGCATGAATATGTCTTAAAATCACTGTAAACTACTCACAAAACAAAAATCCATTAACAGGTGAATGGATAAACAAACTGTCTTACATCTATACAATGGGATAATACCCAGCAAGAAGAAGGAACAAACTACTGATAAACCCAGTATCAGAGGTGACTCTCAAAGGCATTTTGCTGAGTGAAAGAAACTATTCCCAAAATGTTACATACTATATAATGCCATTTTATATATTTTAGAGAAGGAAACACTGTAGGAACAGAGATCAGTGGATGTTAGAGGTTAGGTTTGGAGGGAGTGTTCACGACAGATGTGTTCAACACAAACGAGTTTTTGGGGAGATGGATCTCTTCTGTATCCTGATCATAGTGGTCATTAGACAAACCTATACATGAACTAAAACTCATAGACTTCTACACCAAAATCAGTAAATTTTAATGCATGTATATTTAAAAAATAATAAAAATATTAGACATAACACAAAAGGAAGGAATGAATGGAGGTAAAGAGAGAAGGAAAGAGAGGAAGAGGGGAGGGGAAGTTGGAACAAATATTGTTTCATGCTAACTTGACAAAACTGTGGAAATCCTTCTTTAGTTATTCCTAAGAAAACTTCTGAGAAAATGGGCACCAGTTGGCTTCATTTACAATATCCAATGATTAAAATAATTCAGTCTCCTAAATAAGATAGCAATGAAATCTCTGTTTTTACTTTATGTATTTGATGAGACCTAAAGAATGTTAGCAATTAAGTCCAATATAAAAATTACCAAATAAGTCTTGCATTTTATAAAAATTGTTTGAAATTAAGCCTGATGTACATTGTAAACACAATAACAAATAAATTTTTAAAATTATAACCTTTTAAAAAATTGCATGTGCTTTTATATTAAAAATCCATGCCATTATAATACTCCACATTCTTTTATTAATTCTCATAAAATATCATCACAATTTTTATTGATGAGCTAATTCTTTAAATTCCATATTTAAATGTCCCACCATTACATTGAGTGCTGATATAAAATAGGTATTGAGATGTTATGCTCAGGAGACAGAAAACTTGGCGTGAAAATTGCATTTGCCCTTACAGTATAGTACATTGTCCTAAAATACAAATTCTTGAGGCTGAGTTTCCTTTGTTATAAAATAGGAGTTACATATTTTAGGAAAGGAAGAACTATAGGAACAGAGATCAGTATGAGTTACAATAATGTGAATTGATCTGGTTGTTGTAAAGTTAAAAATGCTGCTATAAGTAAAACAGCACAGTTCTTGTCACAATAAATTCTCAGTTATTATTATGATTGTTCAAAAATACAGCTGTAGTCAATACATACTTTAAAATATGAATAAATTCCCTAAAATTACCAAATTCTCATTATTTCATCAATAATTCATAGCCCCTACAATGAAACATGCTCAATAACCTTATAACCTATACTTAAGTAGGAGCTTTATGTATGTAACAATTGAGTGTATCTTACTAAGTGTTTATTTGCATAAATGAATTGAGAGTAATTATTTCAAAAATTACAATGCAACATGAACAACTTCTGCATGAGCTTCATAAATTTTATTGTAATTAAAAAATATTTTTATTGTTATTGCTTTGAAGATGTAAGCATTGGTGTTTCTTTTCTGTACCACTAGAGGCCATTATACCCTTTCTTAAATAAGCACATACACAAATCAAAAGCTTAATTTGAGAGGCATTTATAAATAGTCTAAAAGATTTGATATGTGGTATAATAGGATGGATACCATGCAGATTCAGGGTGGATCGTTCTCTACTCCACTGCTCTGCATACTTGATTTGATCGGTAGCTATAACTGAAGGAAACTTGATTTTCTAGTAGGAAGACTGACTCTTGTTACAGCAAATTCGAAGAAATTTAAAAAAAAAAAGTGAAAATAGCATGAGAGTATTTCAGAATTAACCAAAGATTTTGTCATATAAATTATTTTTGGTTGCATTCTTTGTAATGTAACTTTATGATGTAACTTTGAAGGATAAGATTCCAATTGAGTGAATGAAAAACATTAGAATTCTTGAAGTATAGTACCTTATAATGTGAAGTGATGATAACCAACAATGTATGGCATTTATTTCTCAGGAAAAACTGTGTGAGACATTTTTAAAGAAATACATAATAATATCATGCATATGTGAAGGAAAAAAGTATGAAAATACTGAAAGAATTCCAAAAGTTAGCATGTGGCTTTATCATAAAATTTCCATCTTATTTTTAATTTTAGTGAACTTAGATTGTATGGTTTGCATAATAGCCTCTCAAGCTGTTTTTCTGAGGTTAGAACACAAAATCAAAAAGTTTATTGCTATTGTGCCTTTATCATTAGGTGATCTTACGAGTTAATCTAAGAGAAATTTTTATAAATTATTGTCATGACACATTATTTATTTGTATGAAGTTAACTCTTCCCAAAAACTAGTAATGGGAAAACAGCATTATTAAAAGCGATATGCATATTAACAGAATATATGGAGTATGTTTTGAGGATCAGGTATAAGAATTAAACCATAAAATAACTCTTGTAATAATTGCAACTATCTTTTGAACATGATCTATATTATTGCCAAAGTATAAAAATCATTTGAAATCATGCTATTATTTTTAGCAGTTTAAGAGCAGTGTTAAACCTTAATGACCCTGATTAAGTGATACAGAAAAATTAATTATCTCCACCATAATTTTATATTTAATTTTATGTAGAACCACTGATGTAAAATATCAGTGCAATCTTCTTAGATCATTACAGGAGAGGTAGGAGATTTTTCAGAGGCAAAAAGACTTGCTCTTGAATTTCAGAAAATAGAACCAAACCATTTAAAAACAAAAGCTGAATCACATGTTCTTGGGTTGCATGACATATTCAAAAAGCCATATCTGTGTTAATAGAGAAAAGTTTATTTTAGGTTATTTTACAGCCCAAAGTAACAAGACTAGTGCATGTTATTTTAGTAGCTGGTAGATAAAACTTTTAAAAATGTAATCAATGCTTGTTTATAATGCTAGAATTTTTCATTAAAATGGAACAAACATCTTATGACTTCACTGAGTTTGACATGTCTAAATCTTAGACACTAGCAAAAGTAGTCAGTTTAAAATGAAGCTAAAAATTATGAAATTACATCAGATAACTTTTGTTTCAATTTTTGAAAATATCCAAGATAAAGAATATAGCCAAATTAGGTTGTAATCTTTTGCTACTATCAAGAGATAGGAATTTATTATTTTACTGTCTTCCTTATCCATTCATTTGTTGATGAACACTTAGGTTGTTTCCATATCATCTGGAATGAACATGGGAGTATAGATATTTCTTGATATCCTGTTTTCATTTCCTTTGGATATATACCCAGAAGTGGAATTGCTAGATCATATGTTAGGTCTATTTTTAAATTTTTTGAGGAATCTCCATGCTACTTTCCATAGTGGCTGCACTAATTTACATTCCCAAGAAGAGTAAATGTGGGTTTCTTTTTCTGCACATCCTCCCCAACACTTGTTACGTTTCTTCCTTTTAATGATACTCATTTTAACAGGTATAAGGGGATATTTCTATGTAGTTTTGATTTTCACTTCTCTGATGATTAGTGGTCTTGAGCATCTTTTCAGGTACCTATTGCCCATTTGTATGTTTTCATCAGAAAATGTCTATTCAGTTTCTCTGCGTATTTTTCAATCAGCTTGTCTGCTTTTTGCCATTAAGTTATGAGGATTTTATGTATTTTGGAAATTAACCCCTTATCATAACTGTGATTTGTAAATATATTCTTTTATTCCATAGGTTGCCTTTTCATTTTTTGATGGTTTTCATTTTTCGATGGTTTCCTTCTGTTGTGCAGAAACTTTTCAGTTTGATGTAGTCCCACTTAGTTTTGCGTTTGTTGACTTTGCTTTTGGTTTCAAATTCAAAATATTATTGTCAAGACCAATGTCAAAGTGCTTACCCCCTATTTTTTGCTAGGAGTTTTATGGTTTCAGGTCTTATGTTCAAGGCTTTATTGTATTTTGAGTTGATTTTTGTCTATGGTGTAAGATGGGAGTCCAGTTTCATTATTTTTGTATGTGGCTGTCCAGTTTTTCCAACACCATTTATTGAAGAACCTATCCTTTCCTGATTATATATTCTTGGCTCCATTGTTGGAAATTAATTGACCATAAATGCCTGGGTTTATTTCTGGACTCTCTATTCTGTTATATGGATCTATGTGTCTTTTTTTATGCCAATACTAAACTGTTTTGATTACTATAGCTTTGTAATATAGTTTGAAATCAGGACATATGATTCTCCAGCTTTGTTATTCTATCTCAAGATTGCTTTGGCTATTTGGAGTCTTTTGTGGTTCCATATAAACTTTAGGATTTTTTTTTATATTACTGTGAAAATGTCATTGGAATTTTGGTAAGGACTGCATTGAATCTGTAGGTTGTTTGGGGGAGTATGGACATTTTAACAATAATAATTCTTCCAATTAATGAGCATGGGATATATAGTTGACCCTTGACTAATACGAGGGTTAAAGTCACCAACCCCTGAACAATTAAAAACTCACGTATAAATTACAGTTGGCCCTGCATATCTGCAGTTATACATCTGCAAATTCAGCCAACTGCAGATTGGGTAGTACGGTAGTATGTATTTATTGAAAAAGAATCCACAAATAAGTGGATCCCTGCAGTTCAAACTCATGTTGTTCAAAGGTCAGTTGTATTTCCATTTGTGCATTCTTCAATTTCTTTTATTAATGTCTTATAGTTTTCAGTCAAAGAACTTTCATCTCCTGGTTAAATTTATCCCTAGGTACTTTATTCTTTTTGATGCAATTATAAATTAGTTTCTTTTTCTGATACTTTATTGTTAGTGTATAGAACCTCAACTGATTTTTGTATATTAACTTTGTATCCTGCAAATTTACTAAATTTGTTTTTCAGTTCTAGCACTTTTTTAGTGGAGTCTTTAGGATTTTCTACATATAATATCATACCATCAGCAAATAATGACAGTTTTATTTTTTCTTCCCAACTTGGTGATTCCAGTTTTTGTTTGTTTGTTTGTCTTTTTCTTGTCTAATTGCTGTGGCTAGCAAGCACTATGTTGAATAAAAGAGGTGAGAGTAGACATCCTTTTCTGGTTCCTGATCTTAGAGGAAAAGCTTTCAGTTTTTCACTGTTGAGTATGATGTTAGCTGTGGGCTGGTCATATGTTGTGTTCTATCAATTGCCAGTTTGTTGAGAGTTTTTATCATGAAACAGTGATGAAATTTGTCAAATGCTTTTTCTGCATCTCTTGAGATAATCATGTTTTTTATCCTTCATTTTGTTAATGTGGTATATCATGTTGGTTAATTTGCAGATGTTGAACCATGCTTGCATTCCTGGAAAAAAATCCCACTTGGTTATACTGTCTGATTCTTTTAATGTATTGTTGAGTCTGCTTTGCTAGTATTCTGTTAAGGATTTTTGTATCTATATTTATCAGATATAATGGCCTGTAATTTTCTTTTCTTGGGGTGTCCTTGTCTACTTTTGGTATCAGGGTAATGCTAGCCTCATAAAATGAGCTTGGGAGTCTTTCTTTCTCTTCTGTTTTGAGAGGACTTTGAGAAGGTTTGGTGTTAATTGTTCTTCAAATATTTGGTAGAACTAACAAGTAAAGCCATATGATCCTGAACTTTTCATTTTGGGGAGGTTTCTGATTACTGGTTCAATCTCCTTACTGGTAATTGGTGTTCAGATCTTCTAATTCTTAATGAATAAGTCTTGGTAAGTCATCTGTTTCTAGGAATTTATTCATTTCTTATAGGTTGTCTAATTTGTTGGTGTATAACTGTTCATAATAGTCAATGTTCTTTTGTATTTCTATGATATCAGTTGTAATGTCTCCCTTTTCATTTCTAATATTATTTACTTGTGTTCCCTCCCTTTTTTTCTTAGTAAGCCTAGCTAAAGTTTTGTGTATTTTGTTTATCTTATCAAAAAAATAGGTCTTAGTTTCATTGATCTTTTCTATTGTTTTTCTTTTCTATTTTATTTATTTCTGCTCTGATTTTGTTAGTTTCATTTTTCTACTAAATTTGTGCTAGCTCCTTGCAGTGTAAAGTTGGGTTGTTTATTTGAACTTTTTCTTTTTTCTTAGTGTAGGCACTTATTACTAGAAACTTTCCTCCTAGAACTGCTTTTGCTTCATCTCATAAGTTCTGGTATGTTGTATTTCCATTTTCTTTTGTCTCAAGATATTTTTAAATTCTATTTTGATTTCTTCTTTGAACCATTTGTTGTTTAGTAGCATGTTGCTTAATCTTCATATATTTGTGAGTTTTCCAGTTTTCTTCTTGTAATTGATTTCTAGTTTGATACCACTGTGCTCAGAAAAGATGCTTGATATTTCAATATACGTAACTTTTTAAAGACTTGCTTTGTGGCCTAACATATGATCTGTCCTGGAGAATGTTCAGTGAGTGCTTCAGAAGAATCTGTATTCTGCTGTTGTTGGATAGAATGCTCTGTAAATGTGTGTTAAGTTCATCTGATTTAATGTGTAGTTTAAGTCGAAAGTTTTCTTATTGACTTTCTGTTTGGATGATCTATCCATTATTGAAAGTGGGGTATTGAAGTCCCCTACTGATATTATATTGCTGTCTATTTCTCCCTTCAGGTCTGTTAATATTTGCTTCACATATTTATGTGCTCCTATGTTGGATGTACAGATTTTTGCAAATGTTATATCTTCTTGCTGGATTGACCACTTTATCATTATATAATTATTATTCCTTCTTTTGATTAACCTTTTATATCTGTGATAGCTTTGAATAACAAAATCAACTCCATGATAGCTCTGAATAGTAAAATCACATTAAATATCTTCTAGAGGGCTTCCCTGGTGGCGCAGTGGTTGAGAGTCTGCCTGCCGATGCAGGGGACACGGGTTCGTGCCCCGGTCTGGGAAGATCCCACATGCCTCAGAGTGGCTAGGCCCGTGAGCCATGGCCGCTGAGCCTGCGCATCTGGAGCCTGTGTTCCGCAACGGGAGAGGCCACAAGAGTGAGAGGCCCGCGTACAGCAAAAAAAAAAAAAAAAAAAAATCTTCTAGAATTTATCTAGCTCAAATAAACATCACTCTTTTGCTACTCTAATACAATCATCTTTATTATAAAATACTATATCTTGTGTAAGAATAATGAATTAATATGCGCAAATCAATATATGAGATATTTCAGTTTAAAGTTATTTAAATTTAAATTATGCTTTAAATATTGTGTTCTTAGTACTGAGCCAGTCAGTTAACACTATAACATACTAACTAAATATATGTATTAAATATACCAAGAAACAAATTTAACAGGCAATAGATTTTTAAATCTATTGAAAATTATATAAAAATAAAATTAAATAAAGCTATAGTTTCAGCACACAAAAGAGACACGCATATAATAAAAAGCATAATTTATACACTAAAAACTAGCTCTTGACACAAGATATAAACAGGTGGACGATCTCCTAAAACATTTAAAAAATTTTTCTTTATTTGTATGCACATATGTTTCTGGTTTGTGTCCTCCTGAATTTCTTCTAAAGTTATCAAAATTGTACTTTAAAATTATATTATCTCTTATTCACAGTCTCATTTAAATCTCTATGCTCTGAAGTGAGAATTTAAAGTTAATATACCTCATTTTTTAGTTTCTCTATACATAAATGATATCATTATTATTAAATAAGTATTTATAACTGAGCATACTGTGTTAGTATATTTATAATATAATAAGATATATACCTTAGGAAGATTTTTTTACCGCTGTTTCACATGACTGATGAATAGATTTTCACAAATCTAAACATTTGTGTAGATAGAGTTTCAGCATACTTTTAAGCAAATTTTAGTCACCACAATTACTCAATTTAGTGATTCTGAAGTGAATTTGAGAGATCCAAATGGAGGGGCATGGGAGAGGCAGATAAAAGTATGAAGAAAAGCTCACATGTAAATTTGTCTATCTGCTTTTTAATTGAGGTATATATTTTTTTCATTCTTCCCCATATTTTTCAATGCTCTCATTTTTGGTACTGTTGTTAAACAAAGTGAAAACACAATACAGCAAAGTTGCATGTGATAATACGCTGTATTGATGCTTATGTAATTGCTATTTGCCTTGGATTTTAACTTTAGTTGCAAAAATATTTCTCTTCTGTTTTATTTTCAAATGTTATAACATAAAATGGACTTGTTGGTTAATAAAATCTGATATATCTTATGTTTATCCTAAAATATTAACCTAGTACCAAGTAGTGTGATATAAAGTAAATGTTGTCTTCCTTATTTACGCCTTTTGATTTAGCATGTAGTTTCCTTATGGATTCATGTATTCATATTGTTTTTAAATGCCATCCATAAGGGTGCTTTACTAACTCTATATTTCCATTATGATAACTCTAAAAAGAGATATAACTCTTGAGGATCTATATATGATCAATAAATACTGTGTACCTTTTAAGGTTAAGAGAATTTAATTCTTAGAAATGGGTTATTCCATTCGACATATCAGTATTATCTCCTCTATTTTTATTTATACACTGCTCTTTAGTTTTCTTTCTGAATAATATAAATCAGCTTAATGGGCATTCTACTTGGAAAACATAGTTTTGGAAGTCCTAGCTATAGCAATTAGAGAAGAAAAAGAAATAAAAGGAATTCAAATTGGAAAAGAAGAAGTTAAACTGTCACCTTTTGCAGATGACATGATAGCATACATAGAAAATCCTAAAGATGCTACCAGAAAGCTACTGGAGCCCATCAGTGACTTTGGTAAAGTTGCAGGTTACAAAATTAATACACAGAAATTGTTGCATTTCTATACACTAACAACAAAAGATCAGAAAGAGAAATTTGAGAAACAATCCCATTTACCATTGCATCAAAAAGAATAAAATACCTCAGAATAAACCTACCTAAGGAGACAGAAGACTTGTACCCTGAAAACTATAAGATGCCTATGAAAGAAATCAAAGGCAACACAAACAGACGGAAAGATATACCATGGTCTTGGATTAGAAGAATCAATATTGTCAAAATGACTATACTACCCAAAGCAATCTACAGATTCAGTGCAATCCCTATGAAATTACCAATGGCATTTTTCATAGAAATAGAAAAAAAAATCTTAAAATTTGTGGGGAGAACAAAGGACCCTGAATAGCTTAAACAATCGTGAGAAAGAAAAACGGAGCTGGAGGAATCAGGCTCCCTGACTCCAGACTGTACTATAAAAGTATAGTCATCAAAACAGTATGGTACTGGAACAAAAATAGAAATATAGATCAGTAACAAGATAGAAAGCCCAGAAATAAACCCACATATTTATGTTCAATTAATCTATGACAAAGGAGGCAAAACTGTACAATAGAGGAAAGACAGCCTCTTCAATAAATGGTGCTGGGAAAACTGGACAACTACATGTAAAAGAATGAAATTAGAACAGTCTTTAACACCATACAGAAAAATAAACCCCAAATGGATTAAAGACCTAAATGTGAGACCAGATACTATAAAACTCTTAGAGGGAATCGGGCAGAACACTCTCTGACATAAATTGCACAAGATCTTTTTCAATCTCTCTCCCAGAGTAATAGAAATTTAAAAAAATAAAAATAAACAAATGAGACCTAATTAAACTCAAAAGCTTTTGCACAGCAAAGGAAACCATATACAAAATGAAAAGACAGCCCACCAAACGGGAGAAAATATTTGCAAATGACGTGACCTACAAGGGATGAATCTCCAAAATTTACAAACAGCTCATGCAGCTTAATATCATCAAAACAACCCAATCAAAAATGGGCAGAAGACCTAAATAGACATTTCTCCACAGAAGTCATACAGATGACCAACAGGCATATGAAAAGATGTGCAACATCACTAATTATTAGAGAAATGCAAATCAACACTACAATGAGATATCACCCCACACCAGTCAGAATGGCTGTCATCAGGAAATGCACAAATAATAAGTGCTGGGGAGGGTGTAGAGAGAAGAGAACCCTCCTACATTATTGGTGGAATGTAAATTGGTACAACCACTGTGGAGAACAGTATGGAGGTTCCTTAAAACACTAAAAATAGAGTTACCATGTTATCTGTCAGTCTCACTCCTGGGCATATATCTGGAGAAAAACATGGTCTAAAAGGATACATGCACCCCAATGTTCACTGCAGCACTGTTTATAATATCCAAGACATGAAAGCAACCTAAATATCCATCGACAGAGGAATGGACAAAGAAGATGTGGTACATATATACAATGGAATATTACTCAGCCATCATAAAGAATGAAACAATGCCATTTGTAGCAACATGGAGGGACCTAGAGATTGTCATGCTGAGTAAAGTATGTTAGACAGAGAAAGAGAAGTATCATATGATATTGCTTATATGCAGAATCTAAAAAAAAATGATAAAAATTAGCTTATGTACAAAAGAGAAACAGACTCACAGACTTAGAGAACGAACTTATGGTTACCAGGGGAGAAGGGTGGGGGGGTGGATAGTTAGGGAGTTTGGGATTGATATGTACACACTGCTATATTTAAAATGGATAACCAACAAGGACCTATTGTAAGGTACAGGGAACCCTGCTCAATATTATGTAACAACCTAAATGGGAAAGGAATTTGAAAAATAATAGAAACATATATGTATAACTGAATTACTTTGCTGTACACTTGAAACTAACACAACATTGTTAATCACCTATACTCCAATATGAAATAAAAAGTTTAAAAAAATTACTAATTAACCACATTTAGAAATTAACTCATTTGATCAAGTCAGCAAACATTTATTGCATGCTACATTTAAGTCAATGACATTTCAATGAGATGGATTCATGAAATTAATTTGTCTTCAGTTATTATACGCAGTATGAATGGTATCCATTTCTCCCTTCACTCACCCCTTTATTTTAGTGAAAACTAGGTATAAACAAACATTTTTTTCTGCTAAGCTTATGTGTTTAGATAAGTAGTTTTGACTGTTGATATAGATGATCAAGCTCTGTATGAAACTCATATTTATTCTGTGAATCAGGTTGCCAATTAGCTGTTAATTTCTGGAAGTCTCTGTTCTTCCCATTCTCATTATGTTAGTTCTCTTTAGAGAACTGGAGAAAGTGTTTATTTTTGACCTAACTTGCTATAAGACTTCATTGATTTTTCTCCTCAATATTAAGAAATAAATCTGATTTTCATCAGTTGGCCCAACTAAAATGTGGTACAGAAGTGAATGGTAGATTCAACAGAAGTAATTTAGAATGTTTATTAGCAATTGCATTGATTTCCATCATCTTCTTTAGCCATGCATGTGACTTTGTGTAGACACTTCTGCATATTACTCTGAGTTGGTCATCCTCAAGCATAAAGAATAGACAATATATTCTATGATATTTTGGTGTTTTCTAATCTAGTCAGGTATGATTCCAGATGGAGAAAGAAATGACCTAGTCACCATCTGATGCCAGAGCCTTGTCATTCATTATCTCGGGGGGTGGAGAGGTCTATGCTCTTTTATGGATTTGTCTACGTGACAGCAGCTAACACTTTGGAAATTAATTAACATGAACATATGGAAGCGGGTGTTAGTTTCATAACATACAAACTGGTTCAGTTTTACAAAATGTTTCATCCAAATATTTCTTCCAGTGTAGATAAAATAGGTTCTTAGAATCATTTGGAAACTTGAAGGAAAATGTGCCTTAGTGATTCAGACTCACTAATTTTGGTAGAAGATAATGTGTCTTCATGGAAATCTTTTCTATTTTTGAAATTAAATAGGACATTCTAAGACAAAACAAGAGTTTACCTTGAATTACCCAGATTTGTTTTCTTTCATTTTTTATTTAAAGTATATTTGATTTACAATGTTGTGTTAGTTTCAGGTATACAGCAAAGTGATTCAGATATACATACATATATATTTTTTTCAGATTCTTTTCCCTTGTATGTTATTACAAAATACTAAGTATAGTTCCATGTGCTATACAGTAGGTCCTTGTTGGTTACCTATTTTATATGTAGTCGTGTGTATATGTTAATCCCAAACTACTAATTTATCATCCCATTTCTCCTTTGGTAACCATAAGTTTGTTTTCTAAATCTGTGGATCTATTTCTCTTTTGTATATAAGTTCATTTGTATCATTATTTTTTTAGATTCCACATATAAGCGATATTGTGATATTTGTCTTTCTCTGTCTGGCTTACTTCCCTTAGTATGATAATCTCTAGGTCCATCCATGTTGCTACCAATGGCATTATTTCATTCTTTTTTATGGCTGAGTAATATTCCATTGTATAAATATATACCCAGATTTACTTTTATAGACCAACTCTCAATGTTTATACTGATAAATTCTTTTCATGGCAAATAATCTAAATTTTGCTTTTGTCTATTTTAAATAGTCAAAACTGTTAAACTGAATTAAATAAAATATTTTAAACTTGTGAATTAACTATGACATATTTTTACAATTACATATTTCCAAATAACTGATTTGATTAATTTTTCACTTGGGCTAGGTATTTATTGGTGAAATTAATGTGCAAATGTGCAAATGATAGCATTAAAGTTATAAAACCATCATAGAATATCATTAATTGGACACCAGTTCTGCCTGTAGTACAGTTAGATCCAGTTTACCCACCAACCTTGCTTTGAAGTGGGAACCAATCAATATGATACCTCTGCATGAATCTAAGCTACATTTCCCCATAATGATCCATGGTCTGTCCAAGGCAATTTTCATAACAAGGATTGCACTAACATGATATTATTTTCAGATAGATTTCAGAGATTTGTACATAAAAATATAAAATTTTTAAATGGGATATATATTGATAGAGAAATTTGTTTTTTAAAAAATTCATTACTATCTTCATATATTTTTGTGTAATATACTCTTTTAATGTGTTTTCATTTGAAAATAGAAAAACGTGTTTTTTAAAGTGGCTATTTTGTCTCAGAAGTAACATATTTTAAGTTCACCATTAGGAAAAAAGTTTTTCATGTTAAATTCTAAAATCCTTATTTTTTTTAATACCATTAAGGATAAACATAAATAAGCAAGCTTTAAAAAAACTTTTTTGACACTTGATTATTTTGTAGCTACCAGAATCTGTGTAATACATAAGAATAGTAGTATAAGTAGTACTGGTAATTTGCTAGAACTATCAAAAATGGGATTAATTTTAAAGTAGTTAACCTGAGTTGTTTTGTAGGGTATGCTATGTTTTATGAATAACAATTCTGTAACTGTGCATACATAATATAATTATCTCTCATTTCATATAAAATTAATGTAACTGTTGCTGCCTGACCAGCATAATTATAGCAAATTGCTGCCCCAAAAGAAATTTTCAAAAACAGATTCACTTTTGGCATAATGAGTGACACAGTGAACCTTTAACAAAGGTTTGGTCCCATAATCATTTTCTGTGAGAAAGAAGATATATGTATGTAACAAAATGGAAATGCAGGTTCCACTATTAAGGGCAAATATCATTGAGCACATTTACCAAGGAAGAATAATAAAAAAGAAGGGGAAGCACTTATTGCAGGTACAGCTCCCTTACTATTCTAAAGCTGTAATGTGATGGACTGCAGGGCACCAAACCCTGGAACTTCCATTTGTCCTAGACTGAGCATATCTGCAGAGACTGGAGGAATTTGTAACTGCAGTCTGCAGTCTGGCAGCATATACATACTCTACATTTCAGACACGTGCGTATCTTCTGTCTCACTCTATTCTCCCCCTGATTTTGTTTTAATTAATTGTTAAATGCTTGTTGTGTTCCTTGCCGTAGATCAGTACATACATACATAGGCATATATAAAACATACTATCATTAAGCAAATATTTCTACTGTGTATTTTAAAAGTCTTTTTGTTTGAAATAAACTTTATTGTTTAGCACAGTTTTAGATTTACAGAAAAATGGAAAAGACAGTACAGAGGGTTTCCATCTACCTCACACTCAATTTTCCCTATATTAACATCTCATGTTAGTACAACATATTTGTTACAATTACTGAACCAATACTGATACATCATTATTAACTAAAGCCCAAGATTTTTTCAGATTTCCTTTATTTTTGCCTAATATCCTCTTTCTGTTTCAAGGTTTCATCCGAGATACTTCATAACATGTAGTCATCGTGCCTCCTATGCCAAGTATTCTTGGCTGTGACTTTCTCAGACTTCCCTTGCTTTTGATAATGTTGACAGTATCAAGGAATACTGGTTAGGTATTTTATAGGGTAGCCCTGTATTAGAATTGGTCTGATATTTTTCTCATATTTAGACTGGGGTTATGGGTCTTTAGGAGAAAGAACACAAAGATAAAATCTCATTTTTATAACCTCATATCAAGGGTAAATTCTATCAACATTATTTTCACTACTTATGTTGACTTGATCACTTGGCTGAGGTAGTGTTCGACAGATTTGTCCACTGTGAAGTTACTGTGGAGTCAATTTACTCCACATTTTCCACTGGAAAGTTAAATGTCCCCTTTCCATTGTGTACTTTTTGGAAGAAAATTACTATGTGTAGCCTACATTTATGGAATTAGAAGTTATGCCATACCTGCTTGAAGGTAGGGTATCGAAATAAATTATTTACAATCCTTCTGCACTGGAGATTTTGTTTCTTCTTCTGTGATGTACTTATTTATTCAGTCATTTATATCTATGTGGACTCATGGATATTCATTTTATCTTTGGGTTATAAATGAATACTAATTTATCTATTTGGTTGTTCAAATTTTTCTGGCTGTAGACATGAGCAGTTCTACTCAGTTGTCTGCTTTATGACCCTTTGACATAACACCATCGATGTAGAATAATCATCAGTCACGTGATACACAAATTATTGAATAAGTAAACAAGTGAGAGAGAAGAGACAAACTTCCTGGTCAGAAGAATTCAAAATAATTCATATAGATATCTACCTTCAAGGAAATGCAGCATAAATCCCCAGTTCACAGGCTCAGTGGCCATGGCTCACGGGGCCAGCCGCTCTGCGGCATGTGGGATCTTCCCGGACCGGGGCACGAACCCGTGTACCCTGCATCGACAGGCGGATTCTCAACCACTGCGCCACCAGGGAAGCCCAAATCCCCAGTTCTTAAGTGTGGACTGTGAATAGTGACTTCCTTTGAAAGATTCACTCTGAAAAAGGGAATAAAACTAATAATTGTACCGTGGAAAACCTGAAAAACACTACTTCATCCAGATAACTAAGGTCAACATTAACAATAACAAGTAATGCTGAATAGTATGTACCCTTGAAATTATATGATAAAGACAGTACTTTATTTCTGAAGTTCTCCTCTTCAAAATTTATAACCTAGGTCTGAACATGAGAAAAGCTTCAGACAAATTCCAATAGAGGGTCATCCTGCAAAATACCTGACCAGTATTCTTCAAAACTGTCAGTATCATCAAAAATAAGAAAAGTCTGAGAAACTATTGCAGCCAAGAGTTGCTAGCCTATAGAAACACGATGACTAAATGTAATATGTCATCTCAGATGGGGTCCTAGAACATGTCCTTTAGGTATACGATTTACCTAATATACCTAAAGGACATTGGTTTTTACCATGTTCTTCAGTTAATAATGTATCTACATTATTTCATCAATTGTAACAAACTTTCTCATGAAAGATGTTAATAATAGGAAAAATTAGTGTGCAAAACATGAAAATTATATGTACATTTTTTCTATAAATCTAAAATTTTTCCAAAAATAAAGTTTATTTAAAAATAATACAGTGTCTTTAGTCATAACAGAGTTAACATAGAAGTTTGAAATAAACAGATATCTGAAAATTTCTTAAATATTTGGAAATTTAATAACATCTAAATATGATTAAAAGAGGAAATCACTTGGGAAATTATAATATATTTTGAATTACAAAAAAATTGAACACTCAATGCATTAAAATTTGTAGGGAGCAGCTAGAGACCTGCATAGGAGGGTATTTATAGCACTCAAAATTCATATTAGAAGAGAACAATGGTGTCAAATCAATAATCTAAGCGCCAACATAGAAAAATTTTTTAGAAAGAGCAAAATAAACACAAAACAAGCAAAACGAAAGAACTAGTAAGTATAAGAATAGATTTCAATGAAATTCAAGACAGAAAAACAATAGAAAAAACAATGAAACGGAAACCTGAAGTTGTTTTTTGTTTGTTTGTTTTTTGTTTTACTTTTGGTGCTGAAACCTGGGATTGAAAGAAAGCTGAAGTTTTGAAAGGATCAGTAATACTGATAAGCCTACTCAAACTGAATAAGAAAAAATAGAAGCCACAAATTACAAAAATCAATAATGAAAGAGGAATATATATTTTAAAGTATACATATTTTATGTATATTTAAATATATATAAAAATATAACAAATATAAAAATATATTTAAAACATATAAAATCTATTTTAAATATATAAATAAATAAAAAATATATTTAAATATATAAAATATATATGCATTCTGGTATATAGTTTTTTTTTGTTTTTTTTTTTAACATCTTTATTGGAGTATAACTGTTTTACAATAGTGTGTTAGTTTCTCCTTTACAACAAAGTGAATCAGTTATACATATACATATGTTCCCATATCTCTTCCCTCTTGCGTCTCCCTCCCTCCCACCCCCCCATCCCACCCCTCTCATGGTCACAAAGCACAGAGGTGATCTCCCTGTGCCATGCGGCAGCTTCCCACTAGCTATCTAATTTACATTTGGTAGTGCATATATGCCCCTGCCACTCTCTCACTTCGTCACAGCTTACCCTTCCCCCTCCCCATGTCCTCAAGTCCATGCTCTAGTAGGTCTGTGTTTTATTCCCATCCTACCACTAATCTCTTCATGACATTTTTTTTTTCTTAGATTCCATATATATGTGTTAGCATACGGTATTTGTTTTTCTCCTTCTGACTTACTTCACTCTGTATGACAGACTCCAGGTCTATCCACCTCATTACAAATAACTCAGTTTCATTTCTTTTTATGGCTGAGTAATATTCCATTGTATATATGTGCCACATCTTCTTTATCCATTCATCTGTTGATGGACACTTAGGTTGCTTCCATGCCGTGACTGTCTTTAAATAAAAACCATTATTTCTCCTACTGGTTCCTTGGCTGCTGCTTCTGTTGTACAGATCTTCCTCAACTTACCATGGGGTTACGTCCCAGTAAACCCATGGTAAGTTGAAAATATCATAAATTGAAAATGCATTTAATACACCTGACGTGTCAAACATCACTGCTTAGCTTCACCTACATTCAGTGCACTCAGAACACCTAGGTTAGCCTATAGTTGGGCAAAATCATCTAATGCAAGGACTATTTTTTAATAAAGTGCTGACCATCTCGTGTAATTTATTGACTACTGTACTGACAAGCAGAGTGCTTGTCTGGGTCCGTGGTGGTTGCATCTATCCGCTGTCTCCTGGTGTGGTCGCGTGGCTGGTGGGGAGCTGGGGCTTTGCCACCCAGCATCAGGAGGAAGTGTCTTTCCCCATACGGTGGGCCCGAGGAAAGCTCAAAATTCAAAAGTCGAAGTAGTTTCTACTGAATGCGTATTGCTTTCGCATTACTGTAAAGTTAAAAAATCCTAAGTTGATTTTCTTACTCGTGAAAAGTATATTCAGTCACTCGGTAATACTGATTTCCGTTCAAGAACGCTATAGTCGAGTTGGAGAGAAAAGATGAACACACAGGAGGAGAGGCAAAGAATTTCCCCCTGAAAACTGGTTGGTATAGCGTGCTCTAGGATCTCAGAGGGAAAAGAATCAACAGAGGGTAGTCCTGGAGGGCTTTACGGAGGAGGTGGGAATTGAGCTTGTTCTTAGCGGATGGTTAGTATTGGAGCAGCTGGAGAGAACAGAGAGAGAGGGAAGGCGTTGAAGATGTGGAACAAGACGGATAAAGCGTGGAGGTGAGCAGAGAGCTGCGTGCTTGTCCCAGCCAATCCTGATGAACTCAAGTGATTAGTTCAGAACCGCTCCCGTGGGGGTGTCATCTCCATCCTCAAGGACCCCAGGAGTGGAGGCAGAGGACAGGTGGCGAGGAACGAGCGCAGCCCTGGGCCACGGGGAAGGTTCACCCACTGCACCCGGATGCCGAGGGGGAGGGGCTCCGAGGAGGGAGGGATGCTCAGGCGGGGACAGCGCTGCACAGATGCAGGGAATGGGGGGCGGGGCTGGGGG